>NC_054704.1:80561602-80580251 GCF_016097555.1 Gigantopelta aegis
CTGGTCTTTAGTGGACACATATTTTAGTATGCTTTAAATAGAGGTGCCCTTTTTAGTAAAAAGGCTCATCTCTGTACTTATTTGAATAATTAATATTAGAATATTGCATACATATGTATTCATTAACGATGTTAATGGTTTGATTATTGTAAATGTTTATGCTGGGATAAAGATTATTAAAGACATTGTTAGTATTGAAAGGAAAGAGCTGAGTTAGTGAGCAAAATATATTTTATCACCAAATGATCACACATGTAAACGATTACTGCAAGGGAACAGTTGGTATTTAGCCTCTCTCTCTCTCAGTAGGGGATTATGGTGTGTGTCCTAATTAGCACCAACAGCTCTAACTCTAAGAGACCAAAGCACTTGGAATTTTGGGAAATAGTCAGAATGACCAGGGGTCATTCCTTTAGCAGACGACCAGTTTGACACCGATATCTATAAAATCCTCAGCTGCAACATAAACATTGGTCTCAGCTTGAAATTAATTGACTTAAGCTGAATAACCTTTGGGTAATGTGTTTGTATTTGTTGAGAATGGCTTTCTCACTTTTTTTTTATGTGAAGGATATACATGTACACTAGAGAAGAAACGTATACAACTTTACATAATTAGAATAGGAAAACATGTTTATCAAGATAATATTAAAGTAAAAATGCTTTTCTAATAATAGAGTGACAGTTCTTATTAAGTGTTTAGAAATAATCTATTTTGTATTGTTAACTTGTTGCATTAGTGCCGGCCAAATTTATATGGGTTGAGGATGATTACAAATGTCTTATTCATGTTACTTCTTCTTGAAGCCATGATTTAATGATATTGTGGAAGAGTGTTGATATTAATGATTATGTGTATTTGGTTTGATAGATGAAGCTTGGTTACTAATGCTATTTAATTGATTAGCCTACACTTTTGTTGAACATGTATTTATATAACTGTTTTCTATTTTGTTAAATATTAGGGCTATACCTGTGGGGTATACACTACTTGTATATTGATTTATAGATCCTGGGGATAAATGATCCTATATGGAAACCCCAGTGTTCTAATTTACTTATAATTAATTAACCGTATTATTAAAGCCCTTCAGATCCTGAACCTCGTCTTTCTTATTTATATTAATACATATTTACTATATTCATATTTGAGGGTAAAGGTAGAGAATCTGCTTTCTCTGTACCATACGATTTTAAAGTACCCCCCCCCCCCCCCCCCCCCTTACATTAGTTTCAGATTACCGGGGGTTGTTTGAACCTAGTTTCAGATTACCGGGGGTTGTTTGAACCTAGGTTCAGATTACCCCCGGGGTAATTTGAACCTAGTTTCAAGCTACCCCCCCCCCCCCTTAGTTTCAAACGACCCCCCTATCACTCATCGTGTACAATGTAAGTCTAAGATGTCACATTTTGGTTTGTATTCTCGAAATATTTGCTTAAACATAAATCCTGATATCCACTCTATCTAGGTTTCCATACTTTTTATGCAAAATATGTGTTCGTGTAATATGAATTTTCATATTTTATAGGAATACTTAATATATATAGCAACGTTTCGATGTAAAAAATATACCCTATTTGTGAAAATTTACTGGTTGTTGGGTGGGGGTAATTTGAAACTACGGGGGGTAACCTGAACCGGGGGGAGGGGGGGAGGGTAATTTGGACAGAATTTCTATCTATCGATTGCATGCGCCCTTCACTTTTAGCACGCTGCGCTCGTGCTGTATAAAGTTTAAACTAAACTGAAAAAAAAGGAGATCCGCGGGGCCCGTAGCGTTTGCTACATCTGCTACGTCGTTAATCCGGCACTGGTTGTCGGGAATTGCCAAAAAAATACACAGCTTGGTCTCTGACTGTAATGAGAGCGTATTTATGTCCAAATGTCCGTCTAGCTCTCTTACAGTCAGAGTACTCGGGATAACTAAACCCGTGAGCGTTGCGGCGCCGAATAGCAAATGTAGGCTAATTGCGGTTTATACAATATATATAAAATTTATTATTTCAAACACTGTAGCATAGTCAACATGGTCAGTGATGGAGTATCATCATCATTGTCGTTATTCTCGGAACCGAACATACGGGTACTTCGACCCCTGGCCGCCATTGTTTGTCACGTGACGCGGTGAAGCTTTTCCTTAGTTACCTATGGTTTGATAGTGAAATGAAATGAGGCAACTTCCGTCGATCATTTACAGCAGTTAACGGCCAAGATGCCTACAAAATATTTTGCAGTTGGCTGTATAGATCATAATACGATGTTAAAAAAAAAAATGTTTTATAAATTTCGAAAAGATGAGACCAGACACCGCTTCTGGGTAGATGCACCGAAACGTGACAAACCTGATGGAACGCCATGGCTTCCCACGCAGAATGTGACTGTTTTGAGTTTAATGTTGTTGCTTGTCGACACTAACCGACGTTAATGGCAACCAAAATGGTTAAAGCATGTGCAGTGATAAAATTTCCACATTATACTATAAATAAAATACACAATTCCATCGACATCCATGAAAAAAAGAGAAACGGATGCATCCAGTTCTTGAATAAAGAGTACCGGTATACTCGTTTTATCATCAAATTTGTGTGGTCTTCATTTTTCATTTAATCTAATTTTATAGTAACTTGGACATTCTCTATACTTGTATTTATTTTGCCATACTTCGGCTACTACATCTTATTTATTTATTTTAAAATTTTTAAATAAAAGTATATACCATTAAATTACATATATATAATAATTATAATGTAAGTTCTTGCTTAAACTTTATTATTATTAATTTTTTTTTGCAAATGTGTCTGTAGCAGGCCTGCAGTACGAAACTATAGGTTGTTTTCTTCTACTCTTTTCTCTCTCTCTCTCTCTCTCTCTCTCTCTCTCTCTCTCTCTCTCTCTCTCTCTCTCTCTCTCTCTCTTCCCCCCCACCCATCCCTCTCAAGACTATCCCAACTACTAGAGATTTTGCCCCTCCCTCCCTCCAGATATTGTTCCTACGGACGTGTAATAGCCCAAATGTATAATGTATTAAACAAAAAAGGTATAAATGGGCGTACATAGGATTTTGAAAAGGGGGGTTCCAAAATAGATTGCAGAGATATTGGCCATATATTTCTATGTTGAGTTTTGAAAAGGGGGGTTCCAAAATAGATTGCAGAGATATTGGGCATATATTTCTATTTTGAGTAAATATAATAATGTCAGATATCAATGTCAGATATATTAAATTATTAAAAAGGCGATTCCTCGTCACATTAAGAATGCCACGGAGAAGAACAAAGGGAGCGAGCGTTTGGCATGGTTCAAGGCGGGACTTCGCAAAACCAAGTTGCTAGGACCTTCAGAGTCCATCCATCAACTATTGGACGACTTGTTGAACGCCATCAACAGACCGGGAGTGTCCGTGATCGACCTCGACCTGGTCAACGTCCCGTTACGACCCCACGCCAAGATCGGCAGATTCGATGACACCACTTCCGTGACCGGTTCAGAACTACGACGATGACAGCCAGCAACACGATAGGACGTCATGGAAGGCCTATCCATCCGATGACGGTCATCCGTCGACTTGGATGCAGACGCCCGTACAACGGTAACATCATGACACCGTGACATCGTGCTGCGAGACTACAGTTTGCTCTCCAGAATGGTAATCATCCACCAGCCTTTTACCGGAGCATTGTTTTCTCAGATGAGTCCCGTTTCTCCGTGTCCTTTGCCGATGGAAGAGCACGTGTGTACAGGAGACTCCATGAACGGCACGCTGACGGATGTGTGAGGGAACGTGATCGGTTTGGCGGCGGTTGTCTGATGGTATGGGGGGGGGGGGGGGGGGGGCAATCAACTGTGATTTCAGGAGTGATCTCATCATTGTCCACGATGCCCTTACAGCCCAGCGTTGTTGACGTTATTCTAAGACCAGTTCTCCAGCTACTTTTGCGCCGTCACCGAAGACCAGTAGGTCCCCTTCTGTTTAACAAGACAATGCCCGTCCACATACTGCAAGAATTACCCAGGTATTCCTGCAACAAGCCGGTATCACCGTTATGAACTGGCCCGCCGTTTCACCGGATTTGAACACACGTGGGATGAGTTAGGACGTCGTGTACGTCACCGCCAGCCACCACCGCGTAACGTCGTTGAGCTTGCACAGACGTTGCAGGAGGAGTGGAGGAACATTCCTGTGGCTATTTGAGATGTTTGTGCCAATCCTTTCCCCGTCGTCTTCACGCATGCTCACGGGCCAATGGTGGACACACCAAATACTGACCTTGATATGGTCAGTTTTTGCGTTTTCATTGTGTCAGTATATATATATATATATATATATATATATATATATATATATATATATATATATATATAATATATATATATATAAAAGAAAAGAAAACAAGTGTACAGTATGTACATGTGTATCACTGTATGTATTTAAAAAAAATAAAAAAATCCTTTTACACGGATCATGTAAAAGGAAATTATTTCTTTAAAATTGTTATATATATATATATATATATATATATATATATACACACACACACACACACACACACACACACACACACACACACACATCAGAGCTTCTAGATTATGGTAGCCCAACTCCCATGGCTAGTGATATTCAGTGTTGGGCTAGTAAATAATAATTATAACTAGCCCGACGGCTAGTGAAAAAACCCATTGTCAAATGCTGCATTTACATATTTTGTAAATATGAATGTCCTGCTCCCTCTTTCCACCCCAATCTAAGCATTTTTAAGCTCAACCTCCCTCTTTAGGTGACATATCTGATTATTACTATTAGTAAAAGTGTATTTTTTAAAGTAGGGCTAGTGAATTTTTAATCATGGGTAGTATATATATATATATATATATATATATATATATGTGCGTGTGTGTGCGTGCGTGTGTGTACAATCTTCTTCAGTAATTACCTGCAATAAAATGGTCATCTGCCATATCTGATATTTATTTTCCTTTATATATATATATATATATATATATATATATATATATACATACACACACACTAGTGTATATATATATATATATATATATATATATATATATATATGTGTGTGTGTGTGTGTGTGTGCGTGTGCGTGCGTGCGTGCGTGCGTGCGTGTACAATCTGCTTCAGTAATTACCTGCAATAAAATGGTCATACATATATATAGTCACCGTAAAGCGAAATCTGTGTCGCCTTTTTAAAGGCATCATGCGATAGGCTCATAAATAGACGGTCTAGCTCAGACAAAACCCATGTCTGGCACTAATAGTTGGAGTAATTAAATAGTTTTACGTAGACTTTGTCACAGTGAATAAATTCAACATACAAAACAGATGTCAAAATTATAAAATAGCGGTGACCTGTCCTACATACCCAGCGGCCACTTAAACTGCATCCCCAAGTCGCTAAAGTGTCCGTGTTAACCGGCCACTGTAAATTCGTTAAACATTTTTTTAAATTATAAACAATAGTGACAAGGTGCAGCAGGTAAGCAATGTTCACACCTTCACGGATACTAGTACCCATTCAGTCTTACAACTCCACAGTGTATTAATTAAGAAACTGTTACGGTGGAACGCATTTAATTGCCTCTGGGTAATCTAAGTTTGACCGTGGTAAATTAATCTACTAGGACAATGCTTTGCATGGAGTAGGTATTAAATGAAATAAGAAAACAAACTTGTAAGAGAATGAATTCTAAACGGTTAAATTAGTGCTTTTCAATTACATTTCATTATTTCTAAAAAAAGGCGACATGTGATTTGAAAAAACAAAAACAAAAAAAACCTAGAGCACATATCCATCAATTAGCAGTACAGACGGTAAAAAAAATAAAAATATAAAATACAGATTGTAAAAGTTGCACCTGTATTAAGATAACTTCTTTTTTTGGATTAAAAATTAAAGTCTCCCTGTTGTTAAAAACTTAGCCCTCTAACGTTTGAGAGAGAAGTGACTTCGCTCTATGATTCTGACCTCGCGTGATATATATATATATTAACCATTATTTACTCAGGTAAGTTTTTGTGTTTTATTAATAAATATGCCATGTTAAACCCTATTATTAAAACGTGTATGTTTGTTTGATGAGGTAATACTATATTTTAGTAGGTTGTAGACCGTGACATGAAAATAACTCAGGAGAGTTATTAATTGCTCCCCTAACATAGATTATGGGGGCAATTAAAAATATTATTAATATTCACATGCCAAAGGGAGCTATATATTATTCTCCTTGAAATAATCTCAGGGGAGTGATGGGTAGCTAGAGAGAGAGATATAACTCCCCTTAGATGACAAGGTCTGAGGTTGGCTATATCTTATTATTGCAATTTTCTTTTTGCCTGCATTCAAACGGTAAGGAAGGCCAACATCATGAGATAATTTCACAATCTGTAAAAACTAAATCATTTCATTATTTCAAGAAACTGGGGTTTTTTTTCAAAGAATAAAATAATGTATTCAGTGGAACATTTTCACTGTTGCCATTACATCTATATGATAAGAATTACAATAATAATACTGTAATTTAAAGTTGTAAAGTAACAACTTTGCAATTGTTTAATTATATCATAAAAATAATTATCTTGAATCATGCATACAAATTTTATTATTATACATACAAATTATATATTTTGTAGCCCACATCATATTTATAATATTAATAATTATCTTATTATTTCAAAGTTCTTAAAATTATAATTAATTTTACCTGAAAATTGCATCAACAAAAATTATATTCTGCCCAACCTGCCTCTAGTCAGGTCCCCTCGACATACTAGCTATACGGAAACACGTCAGTAATAAATATAGATTGTACTAATTAAGATTCCGTTGTTCGCTTCTGTTATATGACAACCCAAGCTGCTATAATACTCATAAGACATGCTGCAACTACGTGTTAGCTACAGAAAATAAAAGACAATATACAAGGCATGCAAAAAGTTAATATGATAAATTTATTCTATGTAAAACAGTAATCACTAAGGCTTTGCTTCACCCCCATAGACCCGGATGATCGGTAACTAGGCCGTGTGACGTCACGCCGGTTCCGAGAATTCCGATTAAAGTATGGTCTGACTACACAGATGTCATCTGCCACTGAAACCCATGTTAAATTGCTGAACTTCAAACGAAGATTGCCAATATAACGGGTTCTCAATTGCAAACATACATTATATAAGCATTTATTTTCACTCCAAAATTGAGAACATTTGCGTCTCAGTTTTGTGCTGCATGACCGCATCTGGCTGTAGTACCGGTCCGAACAGGTGGTTCACTAACCGATTCACTCCGGCCGTCTCTTGCGCTATACATCCATGTCCCAAAAGGTCGATGCACAATATTACAAAATAACATGGGCAAAATACAGCCAGAAGGCTTACCATTAAACATACATACTGTTTTAATTCTTCACCATTTCCTAGAAGTGAATATGTGTCACAATTAGGAACTATAGTGGACCGTGATGACGAATGACCTCTCACCCAGAAGTGATCTGTGTAGTGAGACCTATCATGATTGTTGCAGCAACAATAGAGGTCTCACTACACAGATGTCATCTGCCATTGAAACCCATGTTAAATTGCTCAACTTCAAACGAAGATTGCCAATATAACGGGTTCTCAATTGCAAACATACATTATACAAAGCAATTATTTTCACTCCAAAATTGAGAACATTTCCGTCTCAGTTTTTTGCTATATGACCGCATCTGGCAGTAGTACCGGTCCGAACAGGTGGTTCATTAACCGATTCACTCCGGCTGTCACTTGCGCTATATACTCATGTCCCAAAAGGTCGATTCACAATATTACAAAATCACATGGGCAAAATACAGCCAGAAGGCTTACCATTAAACATACATATTGTTTTAATTCTTCACCATTTCCTAGAAGTGAATATGTGAACCATAACATGTGTCACAATTAGGAACTATAGTAACTTCCTGTTCCAAACTCATTACTTTCGCTGTCCAGGAAATATTAATGATGTATAAAATCAATTCACCTGAAGAAATGTGTTTTGATGGAGGAAACGTCGCAGATAAGTGGCGTCGATGGGAGAGATATGTACGCTTGTTCATGGTTGCAGTAATTAATGAAAAGAGTGAGGAAGAGACGTGTGCAATGTTTCTGTATCTGATTGGAGAAGAAGGAAGGGAGATATATGACACTTTTACATTTGAAGAAAATGAACACAACAAACTTGAACCATTGTTTTCCAAGTTTCAGCACTACTGTAAACAGTGTAACCCGAACAAAAACCCTAACAATTGAACGTGATCGCTTTACCAGTCGGTACCAAGGCCGCACTGAACCAGTCGAGAGATGGGTAACAGATTTGAAATCCCTAGTTCGTTCATGTAAATATGGAACACTTGAACAAAGTTTAATAAAAGATCAGCTTGTTCGTGGTGTAAACTGTCCTAAAACTAGAGAACGTTTAATGCGTGAAGACGACCTTGATCTTGACAAAGCTGTTAAGATTATACGTGCTAATGAAGTCTCTCAAGAACAAGTTAAACACTTTGGTAGTGTTATTGCTACATCATCATGTAGTTCAAATAATGTAGCAAATTCAAATGTTAATGCTGCTGTACGCACAGGTAACAAAACCCACCACACACTATGCACACAGCCCCAGTCTAAAATCTTGGGAAGGGGATTCCCAAATAAGAGTTGTAAACCACCTTATCATGTGCCCCCCACTCTTAAGATATTTTGCTTTATATTTGCTTTATAATAGTGTAAAAGTGTGTAAATATAAAAGTGTACCCCCCACTTTTTGGCACCTTCCTAGGCTCGTGCTGATGAACAGATATGTGGAAAATGTGGTAAGTCTCATCACAGGGCTAATTGTCCAGCCCATGGGAAAACATGTTACAAATGTGAAACAGTAAATCATTTCGCAACAGTATGTAGGAATAAGAGGGTATACCAAATTCATAATACAGAGAGCATCCAGCACAAAATCAATGTACAGTGATGATGTATCCCCTGAGGGAGCTATGTTTTGTGGTATAGTCAATGTTTCTTCTATAAATGAAAATGCATGGATTGTAGAAGTTAGCATCAAAGGGCAAAGTGCTAGGTGTAAGATAGACACCGGGGCGCAAGCCAATATCATGGGCACTCGTGAGCTAAATAGGTTAATGGGTAGTTGTCAGCTGAAATCAACCAGTGCTAGGTTAACTACATATAGTAGTGAAAGTTTGTCAGTGGTAGGTCAGTGTAATTTGTTTGTAGAATGCAATGGTCAAATTTATGACACAAACTTTGTGATTGTAGATACTCCTAATGCAGACACTATTCTTGGCTTAGTCGTGCATCAATATGCATTTGGTACAAAGATGCGATGATGTAACTGCATGGTTTGTGGTGGATCAATACCCTAATGTGTTCAAGGGTATTGGGTGTCTTGATGGTGAGCACCATATCACAATTGATGAGAATGTTCGTCCGGTAATTAATCCACCACGGCGAGTTCCTGTTGCTCTGTGTGATAAAGTCAAACTTGAACTTGACATAATGGAACGAGAAAGAATAATCTGTTGTGTGAGTACAACTACCCGAAAACTGGTCAATTGAGAATTTGCATAGATCCGCGTGCTTTAAATGAAGCTATTCAGCGTGAACATTATCCTTTACCTACAACTGAGGAAGTCATGTCTCGTTTGTCCGATGCGAGATACATGCGTGTTTTAGATGCGAGTCAAGTATTTTACCACATTCAGCTTGATCATGAAAGTTCAATGCTTTGTACAATGAGCACTCCTTTTGGTTGTTACAGATTTCTGTAATTGCCATATGGTATCAAGTCTGCCAGTGAAGTGTTTCATAGAATTGTTGCACAGTCCTTTGAGAGTATTGAAGGTGTAGAGTCTTTCACTGATGATATACTGGTATGGGGAGCAACCAAAGAGGAGCATGATCAGAGATTGTCAAAAGTGTTGCAAAGAGCACATGACATAAATCTCAAACTTAATAAGTCTTAAGTATGAGATTGCTGGGACAGAAGTCAAATTTCTGGGTCACATCATTGGCAATGGTCAGATCAGGCCTGATATAGAAAAGATTAGGGCAATCAAAGATATGCCAAAACTTGATGATAAGAAAGCTCTTTAAAGATTTTTAGGTCTTGTCACCTATGTTGCAAAGTTCATTCCGAAATTGTCTGAAATCACTGCATCTCTTCGTCAGCTGATACAGAAAGAAAATGAATGGGATTGGTCTTTTGCTCATGAAAGGTCATTCGAGCATGTGAAACAAGTTATCACTAGTGAACCAGTACTGAAACTGTTTGATCCCAAGAAACCTGTTGTCATTTCAGTTGACAGTAGTCAGTCGGGTATGGGAGCTGTATTGTTACAGGATAGTCAGCCGATCGAATATGCATCAAGAGCACTTAATCCTACCCAGCAGCGCTATGCGCAGATTGAGAAAAGAGCTTTTAGCAATAACATTTGGTCTTGAAAGGTTTCATCAGTTTGTCTATGGCAGAGATTGTCTTGTGGAGACTGATCACAAACCGCTTGAGTCAATAGCGAAAAAGCTGCTTGCACAAGCACCCCCTCGTATTCAAATATTGTTACTCGGATTGCAAAAGTACCCTGGAGCAAAGATTATTTTCCGTCCAGTAAAAGAACTTAAGGTAGCTGATGCTCTCTCAAGAGCATATCTTGACGATACCTTTAATGATGAAAATCTTGATGCTCAGGTACATACACTGATATCTTTGTTACCCATGTCTGATCAAAAACTTGCTCAGTTACAGAGTGAAACTGGAAAGGATGAAGTTCCTCAGTCCTTGTATAATGTTATCCTAAGTGGATGGCAAGACACGAAAACCAAGGTTCCACTTGAACTATGTGAATATTGGAACTATCGAGATGAATTGTCTTGTGAAGATCAAATAATTTTAGAAGGGGATAAGATAATAATTCCAAAATCTATGAGGTGAGATATGTTGTCCAGAATTCATGCAGGCCATATGGGCATTGAAAAATGCAAACGAAGAGCCAAAGATGTACTCCTCTGGCCTGGTATTAACTTTCAGATTGAAGACATGGTTTCCAAATGTCAAACATGTTTGCACAACAGAAACTCTCAAATAAAAGAACCAATGATTCCACATGAAATTCCTAAAAAACCATGGGAAATAGTTGCAACTGATCTCTCTACCATGAATGGTCACAACTATTTGTTGATTGTTGATTATTACAGTCGTTTCTTTGAAATCGCATTGCTTAGAAACTCCACCAGTCCGGAAGTTATTATGCACACAAAATCCATTTTTGCTCGTCATGGCATTCCAAGATGTGTGAAATCAGATAATGGTCCTTGCTATTCTTCGCAAGAATTTCACCAGTTTGCAGAAAGTTGGGGATTTGAGCATGTAACTACCTCACCCAGGTACCCACAAGCTAATGGTTTAGCTGAGAGAACTGTTCAAACTGTAAAGAAAATGTTGCAAAAGCCAGAGGAGAGTGGAAGTGATCCATATCTTAGCCTTTTGGAGTATCGCAATACTCCAGTTGATGATGTTGCTTCTGCTCAAATGCTTATGAGCAGGCGATTACGATCTATTTTGCCAACTGTCAGTCGGCAACTTGCTCCCAAAGTTGTGAATCCCAGACAAGTTACACACCAGTTGAAAAGAAAACAGTCCAAACAAAAGGTGTACTATGACCGTTGTTCAAGGTCATATTCTACTCTTAAGAAAGATAATATAGTGAGAGTACAATTAACTCCAAAGGACTGATGGATCCCTGGAGTAGTTAGAGAAAATCATAAGTCTCCAAGATCTTATGTTGTTGAAACGCCAGATGGTACATATCGCTGTAATAGACGTTGACGCAGTCAGCAGTCGCACGCCACATGAACATCCATCAGAGCACCATTTCACGTCTCTGGGACAGGTACCAGCAATTTCAATCAGCTGAAGACCGGCCCAGAAGTAGAAGACCTCGCATAACAACTGCAGCACAAGATCGCTACATCCGGGTTCTGCACTTGCGTCACCGAACTGCCACAGCAAAGAACACTGCTGGACACATACCTGGTTTGAGAAGGGTGTCTGCACAAACCATTAGGAACCGACTTCGAGAAGCTGGTTTACGGGCTAGGAGACCGTATGTTGGCCCCGTCCTGCGACGTCAACATCGACATTTACGTGTTTGCTGGTGCACGAATGTACAGGGGTGGAACATGCGAAACTGGTGGCGAGTATGGTTCAGCGACGAGTCACGTTTCCTTTTACAGTGACGTCATGGACGACAACTTGTTTACAGACGCCACAATGAACGTTTTGCCAACAACTGCGTCGCCCAAGTCGACAGATTCGGTGGAGGGAGTGTCATGATGTGGGGAGCCATCTCATACACTGGCAGAAGTGAACTTGCACCCATACAAGGGAACCTGACAGCTGTACGCTACTGGGATGAAATTCTTCGCCGTCACATACTTCCCATTTTGGATCGACCTCATTCAGCAGGACAATGCCAGGCCGCATACGGCACGTGTAACAATGGATTTCCTACAGAATGAGAACATTAATGTGCTGCCATGGCCATCAAGATCGCCAGATCTCAACCCCATTGAACATCTATGGGACGAACTGGACAGACGTGTACGCCAGCGTGACCCGGAGCCTCAGACACTTCCTGCACTGCAGGAAGAATGGGCTAGGATTCCACGTGCCCGGATTCAGAGACTCATTCAGTCTATGCCAAGGAGATGTTGCGCAGTGATTGCTGCTGCTGGTGACCACACAAGGTTCTGATTTCAGCACCCTCATGCGACGTTGTTTGGTGACGAAAACGCCTCCACTGCCATCAATCCATAGCAAGAACATTGTCACATACTCATGTCAAATTTGACTGTGATACGATCATAAATAACGAAATTATGCCACTTTGTATTAAAGAGATAATTCCATGAATATTTTGCATATGCGTTTCCTTTTTGACAGAGTATATTTATTAAATTCACACAATATAATTAACTATAAAATTATACCAAACTTGTTTCACTTGAATGAGGTTTTAAATATTACCTATTGGTTTACCTGACCATGGAATTGCCCTTAGGAGATAAGAAAACAATTCTGGATTATTTATTTTTTTGCAATGCCTCAAGATATTGACCTGAAATTTTGTGTATAGTGTTGTCATGTACAATTACAGATAAAGATGGACTTCCATGGCAATTTATATTTTTTAGACAAGTTATGGCATTTGAATTTAGGACTGCCTCAAGATATTGAGCTGGAATTTTGTGTATAGCATTATCATGTACTGTGACAGATCAAGTTTGACTTCTGTCATGGTGATTTACCCATTTTGTTTTTCGGATTTATGACTCTTTGAAGTTAAGAGATACATATAAAAAAAAATTGTGGCTGGTAGGGGACATTTATTACTCTAGCAGTATTCTCAGAATGCCTGTTATCATAACTTTTACAGAAATATGGTTAGTAACTTTGGTGTGGGTTGGCAGCAAACTTTCATAATATTCATAACATTTAAAAAAATTTTTATTGTTGGACAGATAAATATAGAACCCTTCTTTTCAGTTTTCATTAAAAGAAATTGTTATAACTTATTTACTGGTTTCTATCCAATTAAGGTTCAACCAAGTCTGCCCTGGACCAGTACAGAAGTTAAGTGTTAGTATGAGAGTAAACCTTCTGCCTATTATTAAACAGCAAGGGGTCTTTTGTATGTACTCTCCCACAGATAGGTTAGCACCATGTTGCCCTCAAAATCAAAATGCCTTGCCTTTTATAAATTTATAAGTTGCACATGTAAAAACAGAAGCCTTTAAACACACCTATGTGGATAGTACTACATATTTCCTTTTTTTAAATTAAGTTATGAAATAGATATAGAAAATAAAATGGCCATACGGTTTTTGTCCTTTTGAAAATTGTATAATGGAAAAAAAAGCCCTTATATTTAAAACTGCACATAAAATATGCCCCCAAAACGTCACTTTACCATGCCTTACTTCATTTCTAGGGAAAACACTGTGATGAATGGTATTGTTGATTTGCATAATGCATTTCTATACATGCAGAGGTTATTTTGGATACCAGTAGTCAACACCTTTATTTAATATCCATAAATAAAATTATTTTCCAAAATAAAATGTTTTTCCAACCTACCTACCCTATATTTTTCCAGCATGTAATAGGAAACAAGTCCTTTTGTTTTTTTTGGCCTTGTTATATTTTTAACGAGTTGTCATTCGGAGCACTTCACCCTAATTTATGGTGCCAGAGAAAACGAAATTCGCAGGAATATACCGAAAATAGCCGAATATTACAATCTGAACTTCTTGACTGTCCCGTATTGTGATTGGCCTACGGTTTCCAATAGTCTATAGTAAATAGACAAAATGATTTGCTGTGTAAATGGCAAACAGTTTGCCTTTTGAAAAAATGTTGTTGAACGTGAATTCAATGTGGTAAAGTTAAAAAAGGGAATAAAAACCGGATAAAAATTCAATTGGCTAGAAAAAAACCTGTTGAAGGATAACCAATAAGCGATTGCATCCAAAGAATAAAGATGAATAAATGAGTTTCATTAATATTGACCAAAAAAGAAAAATGTGACATCATATTGGATTCCTTTTATTGTCATAATTTGTATAACCAATTGGCTCAGAAGTGCATAGTCCATTTTCAAACTTTTCCATGAGGAACTTACAGCCCCCCCCCCCCCCCCCCCCCCCCCCCCAAACCTCCAACTGGAAAGCCATCTCTCAGTCCGCATTAATATTGCTAGGGTGCACAATCGTGTCTGAGTATTGGGGAAAATTTATTTATTTTAAAATTAAATATGAGTTTATTACAGGGTGTTAAGGGTTTAAATGTATTTTTAGTAAAAATTAACATCAAATATCTGTTTACAGGTGAGTTCCAGTTTAATGCAGCGTTGCACCAATTTTCAGGTAGTAAACCGGTAAGGCACTTGTGTTTGTAGCCTATTAACCTGACTACTGGATTAATTTTTAACAAAAACCACGTTGAGTGGGTACAAGTTTATAATTTTTACTCACATATATTAACTTAAATGTTTTATAAATACATGAAATAAAGTTCATATATGAAAGGGTAAGTATTATTTTTGTTTTTTTTTGTTGTAATTTGTATTATTTTTTAGATTAGCTAATGGTGATTAAAATTAGGGAAAAAATCGAAAAAGTTGTGTTTACTTACCGGCATTTGTGGCCAGCTGTCCAGTATTTATGTCCATTATTCCCGATAACAGTGGTTTTCTGACCAGAATTTTTTTTAAAACCCGAACTACGATTCATATTGCTGCATAATTCAACATAGGACATGATAGGTACTGCATAATCATAAGCTTTTATTTGATACATTTCTAAGGATAAACTGAGGGGTTTTTTAAATAGGAAATTGTTAAGAGTAACAATTTTTTCATTAATAAGGCCAAGGATTTTAAGTTTTCTGATGATTTTTGGTAATATTTTAGCAATATTCTATTTAAAAATGATTTATTTTAAACAGAAACCCTTAAATACTAATCTTACAAACAGAATGTCTATAACTGAATTAGAAATGAAATTTCAATATTTTTTTTAGAATACTAGATAAAAATAATGTTGATTGCATTAGTATTGGCAATAATATAAGCTTTCAAACAATGCAGTGTGAAAATGGCAATTTTGTTTAGGAGAGGACATTTTTTTTAACATGTAGATTTCAGTTAAATAAACCGGCTGCTCTTAATCTTTTTTAAAATTTTAATTTATAATTGTATTAGAAAATAATATTTGATATGAATCTGCATGTAATGGTGTAATTAGATAATTAACATTGAAAGATTACCTGTCATTCATATGTACACTGCTGCATACAATTTCAAGACACACAATCTACTTAGCTTGCATTGTCATTTGTCAGCTTTATTTTGTAATATTGTGATTTTACATCCTGCAACTGTGGCAGAATAAAAGGCTCATGTCCTTCAACCGTTAAAGGCCCAAGAAAGATGAAACGACTTTCTAAGCACTCCACTCCGACAGTCTAGGAGGACTTTGTCCGTGGCAATTTGAACGAATTTCATACAAATATGATCACCTTCAAGCATTTTACACTTGCATTGTGTATTGGTTATTTGTCCAATGTAATAACCCTCGTCATAGAAAACAGTATTCTTAAAAAACATCAGATCTGTAATAATATGAACTGACCTGCTTTAAGCAGCCACCTGTATAAAACAGCCACCTGTGTTAAAAGGCCAATTTGATACATATCCTCCTTAATGAATGTTTAACACAGTTTGACTGTATATACACATGGCAGAATAAAGAACCAAAATTGATAACTGCACAAGTTTCCAAGTGTGACAGAATAATAAACGAAGCTGACATCTCTCGGTCAAACCCAACTAACACCTGCAGATCGTCAACAAATGTCTCAGACTTCCATACAAGTCACTTGTACATAGCAACACCCAGACATGTCAATATCAAATCTGCTCAACTTATAAAATGTCCTTTCCGGAACTTGAACATTGTGATATAAAATTGCCACTGCATCAGTGAATGGATAGTTAATTTTAAGTTAATTTAAATCATACATATAAGCATGTTTTATTTTTTATTTTAGACGCACAATAATTCTCGATAATGCATCATATCTCACAAGCCTTTTTCGAAAAATCTATCAAACAAACTTCATATATATTATGAAATTGGTATAGAATTGTATTTTGTATTCATTCGAGTCAATATATTCATAATGTAATAAAAGCACTTTGCAAAAAGATGTTTAAATATACATATTAAAACTCTGTTTAGGAGGGGACATTTTGTTTTAACATGCAAAAAAATTTGTATTTACAGAACTACAATTCACATAAACATAATAATTATACAAATTAGTTTTTGCAGGCTATTATGCATGTACTATATGATTAAGTTTTGTAACCTGCCTGTATATATTTATTTGACCTAAGTTTAGGAGGGGAAATTTTTTAACGGAAATCTTTAGGCTCTATGTTACAATAAATATCTCAAAGTAAATAACAAAGTTACATCAATTTTTGTTCTTGACACAACTGTAGGTGTCTGTTGTGATTAAACTAATACAAAAATAATTGTTGTAAAATGTTATTTGAATTATTTATAGGTCAATGTTCAAGACAGGACATCTTCAAAAATATTTTAATGGAAAACAGGGTTAGTTCTTTAAAATACTGTAAATTTATAACACAACATCCAGTTTTAATATGGTTGGTAAAAATGTTTTTACCAGTAGTCTGGTATTCAAATAAATAAAAATAAAAGTATCTATTTCACATCACATTATTATTAAAATAGTGATGGAGTAATGCAAAAATGCAAATGAGACTCGTAAATGTGTTATTTTGATATATAAATATTCACTACTTTATGAAAAATCAAGTTATCAAGTTTGTAGGTTGCTATACCATTCACACAGGTACCTATAAAATTTCAGCAGAACAGAGCTTTCAATTTTAAAGTTATGAAAATTTTATTCCAATCAACGAGCAGTGCAGCCTTTCCCGTGAAACTGCCCGTGTACAGTGTACAGTATGTCGACTGGCGTGACGTCGGGCGAGATATCTCGCCTGCAGTACTCAGAAGGTTAAACTTTGTGTTATTGATATCAGTTTTAATTGTACTATTTCTTGTGACACATTTAAAAAAAAAGGCTCAACTAAAATTAATTGTAGGACGGGGGAAATTTACATCTCCACCTCTCAGCTTCTTGGGTGTAAGGTTAGAGATTTGATAAACTGAGTTGCTGTGTAGTAATTCTGGCCCTGTTAATCAACATTCAATTGAGATGTTATCTATTTAGAGAATAACTTATGTTGTATTTGACCATTTGCAGGTGTTAATACTGGTTCTACTTTCAAAAATTGAGTTTATTTTTTCTAATCAGCATGTCAGATAGGTAAAACCAAGTAAAAAATTAAGGTCCCAAGGAAATTAGATCTTGCAGATTCCACTTTATTAAAAATTTAGTTATACTGTTAGGTATTTGTTAGTTTTTATGTGTTAAAGTCATGTGACACTAACATGCTTAAGCGGTACAAATTGTGAGTACCTTGAGTTGTACGGGTAGTGTGAGTTATATAAGTACATTGAGTTGTAGTAGTATGTGGGAGTTAGTGAATGAGTTTTCGAGGTGACTGTACATATGTGGATTTGTATGAAAATACATGGTAGTAAATGTGGTGTTGGTGAGTGAATATTTTTCATTGTGTATATGGAGTTGTGCAGTTGTGTGGGTTTGAAGGAGTATGCTGAGTTACTGTATAAGATTGTCGATTTGTAACAGTATGTCGGGTTGTATGAATTTAATGGGGCTTGTATGAACACAGATATTTTTCACTTTTAATATATAGTTATACAAGTATGTGGGGTTTTGGGAGCATGCTGAGTTAGTGTTGACACAGTATGTGGGGTGTTATGAATGTAAAGGGGCTTGTATGAACGTGAATGTTTCATTTGAGTATATGGAGTTGTACTTGTATATGGAATTATGGGAGTATATGGAGTTGATGTTTGAGTATGTGGAGTTGATGTTTGAGTATGTGGGCTTGTATAAATAGTAATATTGTTTGCTTGAGTATGTGGAGT
>NC_054704.1:80580451-80617951 GCF_016097555.1 Gigantopelta aegis
ATAGTGGTCAAGATAATGGTCAATAGTTTGGTATTAATATACTTGCCCATATCAAAAAGCATCATATGAATTAATAATACAGAGATAACAAAAAACAAAACCACCCACCACCAACAGATCATCTGCCTGAGTCTAACTAGCTGGAGTCTATCTACTAATATTATCCTTTTTACATATTTATAATTATTGTTGTGTATATTTTAACCGGTGGCTATACTTTTTAGCTGCAATAATGTTATCATCCTGTTTCATCTCTGCTGTAGGTATAACTAGTTTCTGTATGGTTTTCATTTTCCTGGCAACATATACCCTTGACATTTGCCAACGTGAAGATACAAACGTTGCAATAAGGATCATATTTCGTTTCATTGTATTGAATTGTATTGCTGTATTGTGTTGTTGTGTTGTGTGTTGTGTGGTGAATGTACGTTCGCTATAATTATCAGGGTTTTGGTAGCCAAAGAAGAAATATTTCGACGAACTAAAATGTTTTGTATTCCAAGAAACACTGTTTCTAATGTCAGAAGTTTGTTTTGCAAAGAAAGAAAGAAAGAAATGTTTTATTTAACGACGCACTCAACACAGAGTATTTACGGTTATATGGCGTCAGACATATGGTTAAGAACCACACAGATATTGAGAGAGGAAACCCGTTATCGCCACTTCATGGGCTACTCTTTTCGATTAGCAGCAAGGGATCTTTTATATGCACCATCCCACAGACAGGGTAGTACATACCACGGCCTTTTGTATACCAGTCGTGGTGCACTGGCTGGAACGAGAAATAGCCCAATGGGCCCACCGACAGGGATCGATCTCACACCGACTGCGCATCTAGCGAGCGCTGTACCACTGGGCTACTTCTCGCCCCGTTTTGCAAAGAAAAGGAATGGAATGAAAACCAGTGGATTATCCTTCCAACCCCCCAGTAATAAAGACAAACAGCAAACCATAATAAATTAGAAACAAGAACAAGAAATACAGATTGAAAAACTGTCATATGAATTTTGCTTTCATAGGTGAATGGGATCAGACAGAAGAAACTGCATTTACGTTTTGTTTATAAGGTGTGCGCCCTCTAACTTCTGAATTCAGGTTAACAAACTCAGTTCACACACACACACACACCACAACTGGTATATCAAAGACCTTGGTATGTGCTATCCTGTCTGTGGGATGGTCCATAAAAAATATCCCTTTCTACTAATGTAAAAAAAATACCATATGTTTGACATCCAATAGCTCGATGTGCTCTAGTGGTGTCATTAAACAAAACAAACTTTAACATACATACATACATACATCAATACATCAATACATACATCAATACATACATACATACACACATACATACATACACACATACAGACATACATACATACACACACACACACACATACATACATACACACACACACAGACAGACACACACACACACACATACACAGACATACACACACACATACATACATACATACATACATACATATATCAATACATACATACATACATACATACGTATGTGTACTGTTATTCGTATATTGTTCTGCTTCAACACACTTGGGCCGACTTGGTACTTTGGCAGTTGGGACATTTTGGGCTTCAACAGAGCATGCTCCCGAATCTCACTGCAGGGGTCTGGCGAGTATGGTACCACTCGAAAAAAAACCGAACTGAATTCATTGTGATAACACCCACCGCTTCTGAGCTGGCGTGAACTACAGATTTGGCAGCAGACGACATACAGCTTCGATGCTTAGGCTACTTTTCTTTTTATTAATGAAAACAGAACATATTTATAATAATCAATGTGGAAGTCTCTTAATTATTGTTGATGTTTACAGAAGAAACAATATCCAAAGATATGAACGCAGTTAATAAAATATGCTGATAACATGTAAGAGTTACAAACCCAGAAGTCTAAATACACCACACATGCATGCTGTCTTTGCCACACTCGCCAAACTCGTAGTGTTTTTAGGTTCATGATTATTCAGTTTTTAATTAAATTTAATTCAGTTCACTTTATTTCCGTATGCTTTATTATGGCACATAAGTTAAAGTTTGTTTTGTTTAACGACACCACGAGAGCACATTGATTAATTAATCATCGGCTATTGGATGTCAAACATTTGGTGTTTCTAAATCGTAGTCATCAGAGGAAACCCGCTACATTTTTCGTATGTAGCAAAGGATCTTTTATATGCGCTTTCCCGCAGACAGGAAAGCACATACCACGGCCTTTGACCAGTTGTGGTGCACTGGTTTAAACAAGAAAAAAATCCGATCAACTGAATGGATCCATCGAGCAACCACCTCAAGCGGGCACTCAACCGACTGAGCTAAATCTCGCCCCTGGCACATAAGAATAAAACAGCGCATAATACAACATGTCAAACAAAATGGTGAAGTGTAAACAAAACTACGAAACCAACTTTGATTTGTTTTCAAGATTTATTAAACAACACTACAATGTGAAACAAGAGGACAATTCAAATATATAATTAACATACATGACAAGAACAGGCGTGAGACTCAGACGTATCTATAGTTAACACAGAACACAAGACATGCAATCAAAATAGCTAAAATGTGCGAAAAACGTCAATTCACAAGACTAGATGATCTTTTAAGAAATATAGCTAGGTTTTTTAATAATGGTGTATTACATAATGACAGCATACCTTTCATTTTAAAAACGCTAGGATTAATTCTGTAATATTGTTTTATATATATTCTTCTAATGTTTTCAATATTATCATTTTTACAATTGAATAAATAATAGTATTCATCTTCAATATTAGTATTAGAAAGTTTGCATATTCTATTTTCTCTAGGAACGTTAAACCATCTGCCAGTTTCTATTCGTTATTTTAAATTTGATGTACGCAATTTAGTTATCCAGCATATATTTTGGTACGATAATCTCAACAAATAGGTTTCGACGTAAAATTCTGTTTTAAATAATGTATAAAATTGACCCCTAGAAGAGTCTTTAATGTCCGAAAACCACTGTTGTATAAATTGATCGCAGAGGTTTTGTTTCAGTTCTTGTTTATACGATTTGAAATCATTATTTGTGTTATCGAAAATACTTTTTATGAATTTCAACTATTTAAACTGATTTCTTTCACCAATGTTTAAAGAAAATATTAATTTATACAAAATACTACTAAGTTTGTTTTCATTTTTAACCATTTAACTCCAAAATTACACCCTTCGTAACTTTACTTGTATATCTAAAAGGAATCTTCCAAATTATCCATATACCACAAAATTTTGACTACTGTTTTTTACCTTCAAAATCCGTTTACAAAACTGGACATTAATTTGTTCTATTATTTGTAAATTTTCATAACCCAAACTAGTATGCTATTGTTCCGTATTTTTTTGGTATATGGCAAAAAATGCTTTTTGAGCTTGGTCTACAAGATGTTGCTTTGCATTAGAAAAAATCCCATTATATGTAAAACAAAATTCTTAAATAACAGTAATAATCAATAATTTCCATTCCATTCCAATATTTATTTACATGCTCATATACCACTAAGGTTTCAAGCATGTCTGTCACGGGCCCATCCTCTGGATAGCCAGCAGGAGTGGTCCGGGACAGAATTATAGGGGCAATTTTGAAATTTAAGCCAAAATTATTAGGGGGCATTACAAAATTTATTTGTGCACTCCAAATATAAAATACCTATTTCTTAAAGAAATTTTTTTTGCACAATTTTGACCGGGTGATCTAAACTTAAAATGTCTCTAGGTCTATATATACTCGTTTAACCCTAGGGGAATTGGAGGTGAGGTTCTTATACTGGGCGAGTCCGCCTCACAGGAAGTTTCGTTGTTTATGGGAGGTGCCACGTCGGTATTGGGAATCTAAGTGTGGCAGACAGGAGGGGGCCGAGGCCCAGAGGAGGGGGGGCCGGAGCCCCCCGGACAAACCTAGCTCCCCTACTGCCAAACCGCCTACGCCTATGCCTACCTACCATCCTCCGGTGGTCTCCCCCCCCCCCCCCCCCCCCCCCCCCCCCCCGCCGTCCCAACCGCGATGCCCTCCACCAGCGCGGCCCTCATATGGTTATTTATTTGTTTATTTATTTCCTAGTTTCTTTAATTTAGTTATTTAAAAAAAAAAAAAAAAAAAAAAATCCACTAGGAGAGTGGATGTCACTTTTAGAGTGACAGAATCAGGTCTGCAATCACTGAGGAATAAGTTTTGTGTCTGGCCTGTCGGCGGAGCGGAAACGCATCTCTGGTGATAACTTGGTTCCGGGCGGCTCTCAGCAGTCCAAGAGAATCTGAAAGTTATGTCATTCACAGACGCCATCACCCTTTAATCTGTAAAAACCGAAGAGAGGTCCAGGGCAATATTACCAAGGACCTCTAGACAGCATGGGTACAAAGTCCCATTTAATTAGAGAAGGAAGAAATTTCTTTCTCCCTCTCTTAGTTTATTAAACAAATAGTTAAAAATATATAATAAAATAAAATATCATAATAATAAAATACAGAGCACGCTTGTAAACATTTATACAAATATAATTTAAAAAAAGAAATTAACAAATGGATTAAAAATTTACATATAAATATACAGTAGCCGGTGAGTAATCACGAAATGTCTAACTGCCAGGTTAGACACCTCAATATTAAACACCCAAGCTGATCTTTCATTCACTCCATTCATTCATCACATTCTTTCCTAAATTTAATAAGGAGGAGAAAAAGCCACCTACCTTATTGTTTAAAATTAGATAGTCATGTAAAATTAATAATTAAAATTAATATACATTATATTTTATAAAGTTAAAAACCGGTAAGTTTATAAATTATGTATGATTAAGGTGTCCCCTCGTCCATAAGCTCGCCAGGCGCGATCGGAAAGAGAATTATATTATAATTAATTAGTTGAGAAAATTAGTATTTCTTTATTATATTTATTCCCCATTTTAATTATTTACAACCCCCCCCCCCCCCCCCCCAACGGATAAAACCATCCGGGGTGGAGGCTCCTCCCTTTATATTAACCTATGACTCCCTGGTTCGTTATCCACCATGAGGATAGTACACAAATGGGGAGACGAACCAGGTATGTCTTATAATAGATTACCAATAATTAAATTAATATATCTAGAATTTAATTAGTTACTCCCGCGGAGGGGGACTAAGATATAGCCGGTCATGGGCAGCCACACGAGATTAACTACTATTATTAAATATATAATTACTTATGTTAATTAAATGTTTACTTTAGTTCCAAGCACGAAGGCCATCAGGAGCCTATCAATACCCTTCTTGTGCTCAATCGGGGGGTTCAATAAATTTAAACCGTTGAGCACTAAATTATTTCTCTTAAAAAAAAATTCTAAATTCTTACGTTTTTGTGTATGTCTGGTGCAATCAAGTAGGAAATGTTTCACGTCTTCCACCCTGTTACACACCAGACAATTAGGGGTGGGAGATTTTTTTATTTTAAATTTATTTCCATTAAGGCCATAACATACTCCCATTCTAAGTCTCGAAATTGTTTTGGTGGCCATAATGTTGAAGGATATGGGGCCGGGTCCCGCTGCCTTCGGCTTAATATATGCATGCCACGCCCTGGTATGGTGGTCCCATTCGGACTGCCATAGTTTACCAAGGTGTGGCTCTAGAATAGAGTTAAATTCTTTATAATTATGTTTAATCTCAATTCCTATTCTATTATCACGCAGGCTATTTCTGGCGTTCGTGTCAGCAAGTTCGTTTCCTGGAATGCCGACATGTGCCGGCACCCATTCAAGAACAACCCCAGTTCCACTGGTGATAATACTGTTATAACATTTAAAAATTGTATTAACAATTTCGGGTCTAACACCCCCACATCCTATGATAGCCTGCAATGAACTTAAACTATCGGTGAAAAGCACATATCCACCAGGGCCATTTCTCTTTAAATTATCATTTTGAATCCACATTAACCCATAAAGTATGGCAATAAGTTCTGATGTATAAACCGAAACATTATCAGTAAGCCTGGCCCTAATGGCTATCGGTTTTAAATGTTTATTATTTTTAATAACGAAAGCCATACCTGTTTTCCCAGTGGCGGGGTCTTTCGATCCATCTGTGTACACTTGTACACAGTCTGGATAGAATTTTTCCACCACTGATTGAAAAATAATTTTTTTAATATATGGGTTATCATATACTCTTCAAAAGAAGAAACGCAAAACCACATTGTCGTAACATTTGGAGAATTGATTTAGTTATTGAATGGTGAGTCCGATAATTACCAAATGTTGCAGGATTGTTCACAATTCACTCTAGTCCATTGTGAGTAAGTGATAGGACACACCACCAAGGTCAAGGTCATCTGGAGTCAATACCGGGTGTGGCCTCCGCGTGTGTTGACAACTGCCTGGCACCGCCTGCCCATTGAAGCAACCAGAGTACGGATGACGTCCCGGGGGATGGTGGCCCACTCGGCCTGCAAGGCTGCTGCCAGCTCGGGCAGGGTCTGGGGCTGTGGTTGTCGCTGTCGGAGGCGTCGGTCCAACTCGTCCCATAGATGCTCAATTGGGTTCAAATCCGGTGATATCGATGGCCAAGGAAGGACATTAATGTTGTTGTTCTGTACGAAAGCCGTTGTGAGACGTGCTGTGTGAGGCCTGGCGTTGTCCTGTTGGAACACTGCGTTGGCGTTGGCCATAACTGGAACGATGTGTGGCCGGAGGATCTGGTCAATGTAGCCCTGTGCATTCAGGTTGCCCTGCACGTGGACCAGGTCAGTTCTGCCAGTGTGTGAGATGGCTGCCCACACCATGACACTACCCCCGCCGAATCTGTCCACTTCCTGCACGCAGTTTGCCGCATAACGTTCACCACGACGCCTATACACGCGACATCTTCCATCATGACGTCGGAGCAGAAATCGGGACTCGTCACTGAACCACACCTGTCTCCATCGCAGTTGAGGCCATTGTCGATGAATCTGGCACCACTGCAGTCGGAGTCGACGGTGTTGTGGTGTTAAGATGACACCTCGAACTGGACGTCTGGCACGAATTCCTACCTCACGTAGGCGGTTCCGTACGGTCTGGTCGGATATCCTGCGCAAACCTGGTATTGCTGCGGCTGTGGAGGTGGCAGTAGTCAATCGTTCCCGAAGGTGGCGTACCCGGATGTAGCGGTCCTGCCCGGGGGTAGTGACCCGTGGTCGACCGGATCTAGGGAGGTCACGTGTTGATCCATGTTGCTGGTAAAGGTCCCACAGTCTGGAGATGGTGCTTGGGGACACATGGAATGCCCTGGCAACGGCCGTTCTGGATTCGCCTGCGTCTAGTCGGCCGATGGCATTGTTTCTCTGCGGTTCACTGAGACGTGGCATGTCCTGGATTGTCAACTGTCGGCCAGATACAGAGGCCAGGCAAGCGAACACCCTGCACTTTTATACTGTCGGTGTTCATGTTGCACGTGCAGACAACGCACGTGCAGTGGTGACATGGTTTGCACGTGGCTGCGTTTTTGCGAATATTCACATTTTGGAACTTTATTGTACAGTAGCTGCGTTTTATCGAATGTAACCGTGGGAATGTGTTTGGGACATGCAATGACCTTATATTCACAAAGCATGAACCGGTAGGAAACATAAAATCGGAGTTATAACCCATTTGTACCCTTTTGCGTTTCTTTTTTTGAAGAGTATATTTAGTTATTTCATTTCTAATGTGGAAGTTTACCACTGGGCGTTCGAACTGCCATGGATAATCAAGGCGATCACTGGCATCGCCAATGGCTAGTCCAGAAACACCAAAGTCAGTGGCAAATTTATTAAGATAAGAAATGATGGATATGTCCCTATCACCGACTGTTTTAACCTTTTGAGGAGCTAAACTATTTATAGGAGAGTCAGGCACCTGGTTCCTTATTTTACTTACATATCTGAAACCCTGCCTGATTCTCCTCAAGGTTAGAGGCAGTACTCCGAGTTCAACCATTATACTATCATATGGAGTACAGATAGCTCCCCCAATAATTATCTTGAGGGCCCTACCATATACTCCATCAAGTTTTTTTAAGTGTGTTTGGGTTGCGCACGCAAAGGCCATTGCACCATATTGGAGTCTGGACACTATGAAGGCCTCGAAGACCATAAGCAGCGTTTTTCTATCTGCGCCCCATGACGTACCGGAAAGTATCCTCAAAAGATTTAAATAAAAGACACAATTACCGGTAATTCCAGCAATGTGTTCGCCAAAACTAAGGGCATGGTCGAAGATTACACCCAGAAATTTGACTGATTGCACTTGTTTAATAATGATATTTTTAAATTTCAACTCTAGGTTACATCTTTTTTAAAATTCTCTGCATTTTTGAAAAACTATACTATTAGTTTTGGCTTTGGAGATGGTAACCCCCCAGGCTGCTGACCATCTAAGTAGATTATCTAAATCATTCTGGAGGTCTGTTTTGATATCATCATAGGATTTACCTATCCTCCAGAATGCTGTGTCGTCAGCAAAAAGTCCAACACTTAAAGATGTTTTAGTGCTTTTGTTTGAAGTGATTAGTGCTGTATCTAGATCGTTAATAAAGATTCCAAACAATGTGGGCGCTAACACTGAGACTTGTGGAATACCATTCTCCAAGTCCAAAATGGGGGAAAAACTTCCATTTACATTTACGGCAAATGTTCTTTCTTCTAAAAAAATTACTATAAATGTGAACATTGCCCCTTTAATCCCCATTTGATAAATTTTGAACAACAGCCCGCGTCTCCAGACCATGTCGTAAGCCTTTTCAATGTCCACAAAAACTCCCGCCACCCTGAGGCCATTCCGAAAGGCATCTTTAACCTCGGTTTGAAGCCTAACCAGGTGGTCGGTAGTTGAGTGGTGTCTCCTAAAACCACTCTGGAAAACCGACAATAATTTGTTGGTCTCCAGAAAGTGGATAAGGCGTTGATTAACCATACACTCCATGGTCTTACAGACGCTGGATGTTAAGGATATTGGCCTGTAATTAGACGGGTCGAGGGGGTCCTTACCCTGTTTTGGGAGTCCAAAGACCTCTGCATGTTTCCAGCTGAGGGGAAGGGCCCCCTCAAGCCATATTATGTTAAATAATTCTAGGAACAGATCGAGGGTTCTGGCAGGCATATGTTTGAAAAATATATAACTAAATCTATCTGGCCCTGGAACTGAGTCTTTACGGTTACCAAAAGCCTCTTTCAGTTCCCAGATTTTAAAGGGTGCATTATAAGGTCTGTCAGAATCTGGGCTATGATCTTCAGGGGGGATAGGACTATCTCTTTCCATTTTAATTTTTCTAGTTTGAAAAAACATTGAATAATTAGTTGTAGCCGAGTTTTGTCTAAATGTTGCTCCTAAAACATTAGCTTTTAATTGATCATTAGTATAAACTTTACTGTTTTTAAGTATACTATTATTTTTTGTAGACCTCCCCTGAATCCTTTTAATCCTCGACCATACTTCTTTTACATCTGAATCCTTGTTTAGCGAACTACAGAACTGGTGCCATGAGGCATTTCTAGTTTTAACAATATTTAATTTTAATTTATGTTTACTTTCTTTAAATTTCTGTATATTCTCTAAAGTTAAATATTTCTTTAATTTACGTCTACATTTATTTATTTCGGCTTTTTGTTTTGATAGTTCTTCATTCCACCACGGGACGGAAGAGCGACTACCTTTTTTACTAAAAACTGGTATTGTTTTATTAGCTATTTCTATAATTGCTTTTATCAAATTATCATTAAATTTATTTATATTCTTGTCTTTAATCTGCTCATGATCCAGGAGACCACACATGTGACCAAAGTCCACCCAATTAGCTTTATCTAAATTCCATTTTTTTTTAATATTATTATTTCCGTTATTCCAGCTATCTAAAATATTAAATTTGATTTTTATGGGTAGGTGGTCGCTACCTAGGTCATCAAGAATCTCCCACTCACATTTGGCTGCTAGATTTTTTGAAACAAACGATACGTCCAAACAAGACCAGGTATGGTGGGTGTCTGATAAGTATGTGGAACTTCCATCATTTAAACACGCCATATTTAAATTGTCCATAAATTGTTCTATTAAACTACCTTGTAAATTAGTTGAGTCTGACCCCCATAAAATATTTTTACAATTAAAATCCCCCACTACTATTAAATTTGTATTATTAATTCCTATTGGTTTTACAAAATCATCTAAACTTAATTTTTTACCTGGTAATCTAGTGTGAACATAATAATTAAAAATATTAATATTGTTATTTTTAGTATGAATTGACACCCCCAACACCTCAATCTCTGGCTTCGTCTTAAACACAGTAAGTTGAGAGTGGGAAATTCCATTTCTGACAAAGGTAGCTACTCCCACCGTGGATTTATTGCCACTATTTTTTAATGAATTATTCGGCAAGAGGGACTCCTGAATGGCAATAATATCAATAAATTTATTATGGTCAATATAATTTTTTAATTCAGGTCCATTGGTGCACAGACCACGAGCGTTCCACTGTAATATATTCAAACCATTTTGGTTGATAAGTTTATTATTATTATTATTAATATTGTTAGTTATAGTATTTATGCCTATAGGGCCTATCTGCATGATGAGGCACGGAGCAATTCTAATTTCCCGGGGACTAACTTTATCTAACAGTTTAGTCCACATTATCATTGCTCCGTGGCTCCGGTGCTACCAGGTCTCTGGCCCCGTACCAAGCAACATTACGTGCTTCAATGGCACCAGGGTCAACCTCGATAGCTAAATTTATGTTAAGCAACTCGCAGGCGTCACTAGAGGCCATCCGGATGTCATCTACAGAGAATTTAGAAGTCGGGACCTTTTTATTCTCTCGGGTCAAAAATAGTCCAGAAAGTATCCTAACTAAATCGAGAGCTGTTATTATGTGGTCTGACTTTAATTGATTGGTCCCTGAGGTTACGCCGGCGTATGAGTTAAGAGCAGAGACTGGTTGGCTAAATTTGTTACCAGACTCAGTCTTGCTAGTATATTTTGCGCCAGCTGCCAAACCCGGGGGGTAGGGCCCAGCCATGTTACCTTCCCGAGATTTTTTTGGAATGGGCATCCTGTCCGTCATGATGCGGACCGCCCTCCTGTAGTCAGGACACCCCTTGCCGTGGGTGTAATGAGCTCCCCTACAATTTGCACAAGACAGCGGTCTTGTACAAGGATTGTCCGGGGACCTCCTGGGGTGGGCGGCCCCACATCGAAAACAGACAGGGAATTCTCTGGTTGCTCTACATTTTTTTGTTAAATGTCCCCACTTTTGGCACCTGGCGCATTTAACGGGTTTGGCCTGATATGGGTGTAGTCGATGTTCCACCCCCTTAACCCGTATGGTTTCCGCCGCCGTGGGTTCGACCAGTAGGACATCCAGATACCCATTACCCCAAACCGTTACGTTCGAGATAGGTATATCCGGATTGTCCGTCCTGACCGATGAGAAGATGGCTGGGCCATTAGCTCCCTTGAGATCAGTTTTAATAATTCTACGTAGGGAGAGGGGTGGATTACCTCCTCCATCCCTCTGTGAAGAGCCCCCCTTTAGTACCTCCTTAAAGGGTTCCCCGTTTGGTTGAGAGCTGTAGGGGCGCTTTATTTGTGTTTGGGCGCCCCCCTCTCTCACTGGTTTGATTTGTTTATAAAAGGGGGGGGGAAGGCCCAGCCCCCCTCTGCCCCTGGCGGGTTTTTCCCCCAGTTTTCAGGGGAGGAAAAGGGTCCACCGCCATACCAGACGAGTTCAATCTTGTCGGTAGACTGGTATTGGCCTTAGTAGAGGGTAATTCCACCCTCCCTTTATTAGACTTAATTCTTTTAATCCCGGGGGGTAGTACTTGTTTTTTGTCTATCAAGAAATCCCCCGCGGTAGGAGAGTCGGCATAGTTAGAACCTGATGTATTAGCAAACCGGCGTTTCCTCTTTTTTTGTATCACTTCAGTGAACTCATCGGTTGACTGGCCGCAGGGATGGAAGGTGACTACCTCATCTAACCAGTAACCAACACCCACTGCCTTGGGGGTACTCGGCAGGTTGTCCGGTTTGTCGGGTGTAGAGCTACTAAGCTCTTCCTTCGACTCATTACCGGACACCTCCGAGGCCCGCTTCGTGAATTCCCGCGACCCCGAACCGCCGACAACGGTCGCCAGTCGCCTACGTGCTGTTTTAGAAAAGGAATTGAAATCAGCTGTATTTGAATTCACGCGGACGTCGTAGGACACCTTACGAACGTCTCCAGCGTGAGTTTCTTCAATTTGAATCCCCGACTCGACTCCTATCTCAATTCTTTCTGAGACGGTGGCCTTGAGCCGGGGACTAATACTGTTATTTATCTTTTCATGTATTGACTCTGCCAAAGCCATAGTTTGGCTAGGGCCGGGTCCGAAGGTCTCAATGTAGCTGTCCACTGACAGATCGTTGCATATATCTACATTGTCCCCCCCCCCCCCCCCCCCCCCCGTTGGGTTCTTTGTAGCAGCTCTTGAAAATAACCACCACTTCGTCTGCGCACTCGGGAAAGGGCCGGATTTTCATGGTTGGCCCCAGGGCCGCAAAGGGGGCGTCCTGATTAGTTCTAACAACAAAGCACGCCCCCCCCCCCCCCCGGGAACCCTGGAGTAAAAAAATACTGTATTTTTGAAAGCTCCTGGAAAGCCCGAGGGGCGCAAACGAATTGGTGGTTGGAATGGGATATACCAATTTTCCCTCATTTATCTTGGTCTCACCTTTATCAGAGGCGCTGTCCACTTCTTCTTCATCATTGAGTATCGGCCCTGCCTTCCTCTTACGAATGTTTGTATTAAACAGCCCGGGGGGTGGGGTCGGTGACCTCACATATACCGAGTCGTTTGATGTCAGGGCCGAATTTGAAAGTGGGACGCTTACCTCGCCCTCTTTATCCACAGATAACTCAGAGACGTTTTTATTGCCTTTATTATTTAGGGTCTCTTCCCCTGAGCAATTGATTATAACAATTTCTTCTTGTGTTGTTGGGGTAGGGGTGGATCCATTGTTGTCATCTGTGGCTAAATTGGAAATTTCACTGAGATCACAAGATAAGTCTCTGTCCAAACTCTCGTCCTCGGATTCGAGTAGGTTTTCCTCCCCCCGGGCAGACCTCTCCAATATATACTTGTCTACTAGAATAGAGAGGCCTCCCCCGGGGAGTGGAATATCGCGCCTGGCGCGCTTAGATGGCGTGGACGCATGCGGTATATTGGTCGTCATATCTGTATCTGCGGACGGGTCCCAAGCCAGTTGCTCTCCCGGTGGTTGCTCTCCCGCCACACTCGGTAGGGATGAGCCACTTTGCGCTAGCGACGAACTGTTAGACATTTCAGTAATAATTTCGTTAGCTAAGCTTTTAAAGTTTCTTGGCATCATTAAGAATGTTAATTAAACTGGTTTGTTATTGACGGCAATAATGTAACGTGTGAGACTAGGCCTGGTATCTGGCAATACCAGGACAAAGTTTAACCACGTGTTTACAAATTTATATTAGCCCCGGTAGCTATTAACGTGCGCAAAAAGGCACAACAAACTTACTTACGATTATATACTTCAGCTTGGGTGTAGAACAACTAATTAATAAATTAATTGAATAAGTTAGGTAAAAAGGTTAAAGTTATGTACTAAATTTTCGTGATAAGCCGGAGCTTACAAAACATCAACCTTCTCACCGGCTACACAGCAGCAAAAAAAAGAATAATTTCCAATCGTTCATCTTGCAACACAAATTCAACATTTGGCCTCGACTTTCTCTTGCTAAAAATCACAACTTTTGTTTTACTCACATTAGTGCTAAGATTCCAAGAGTTTTATTTCCAGAGGAGGTCCTTGTAGCATTTTAAAAAATCTTGAAGATCATTTAAAAATATAGAAAATAAAAATGGTGATAAATACACACACACACACACACACACACACACACAACTCTGCCGGGCTCGCGCCTGTGGAATATGGGGGGGAATCAGATTTCTTCTTATTAAATTCAACGCATTATTTAATATTTTTATACAAATTAACAATTATTTTGAAACATTTACCATTAATCTGACATTTTTGTAATTTTCTCCATAGCCCCGTATGTCAGACAGTGTCAAAAGCCTTTCGAAACTCAACAAAAGTATAGGGTTTTTTTTACCAAACAGCAGGTATAACAACAATACAATATGCATACAATATATATTATCGCTCGTTGAATGACCTTGGCGTAATCCAGCCTGATTCCTGTTTATTACGTTTAGTTCAGTAGCAAAAAGGTTCAGTCTTTTATAAAAATTGCAGTAAACAGTTTGCCAACACAACTGATTAGAGTTATAGCTCTATAGTTGTCGGGATCCTGTGGGTTACTTTTATTTTTATATATTGGTTTAATTATCCCCAACTGTCCAGCTGTCTGGTATGATACCCGTGTTTAATATAATATTAAACAACTTAATATAGACTGGGATTAACAGAGGAGGAGATTTTTGATTAGATATTCGTTAAGTATTCTATCAGCACCTGGAGCTTTGTTATTTTACAACTTTAGGATTGTTTCAGATATTTCACTTTCAGTTATAACTCCATTAAGAATGTTGTCAAACAAGGGATTTTCACAAAATTCGTTTATGTTTATATCATTCGTTTCATCATCTAAATGTGTATGTGCGTTTAACTTTTTAAAATATTCATATAATGTATTTATTAGAATATCATTGTGTTTACGATTATTATTTGAAAATTTATTCAAAGTATTCCAAAAGGTCTTTGGATTAGATTTTGATAATGAATCAAGTTCTTTGGCACATTTTTCTTGATGTTCTTTTATAATTTAAATTAAGCTCTTTCTTATATTCTTTGGAGCGTTGTTGTAATAAAATGTTGACATTATTAGACTTATTTGTTGAGTATCTATGTTGTACACTTCTTGTTAAACCAGGGCTTCGAATTACCAGAGTTATATCTATTTTTAGATAAGCTAAACACACTGGTTGCTGAATTGATAAATAAACAACCTAGATCGGTTACAATATGATTTACCTGTTCATCTGTAACGCTATCACTGTTAATAAGGCTATCCAAAGATACGTTAATTTTTATTAACAAATCATTGTCAGTAAGTTCCTGTCTAAATTCGTCTGCTTTATTTTCATCCCATCGTATATGGTTAAGGTGTACATCAGGGTTATTTGTATGAAGTGGGGCGTAGTCATTGGAACTTATTACACACAGTGTAACTGCCTGTGTATATCGGAGAACATGGGATTAAAATCAAGGATTTCAAATTCAGTAAGTAATTTAAAGGCATTTGGTGCAAGTATTACATAATCAACTAGACTAGACTCTTTACACGTCATACATCCAACATTTTGATGTTTAAATAACCGACCATTAGCAGTACATAAAGCACAACGTTTACACACTTCTATCAATTTTACTCCATAGTTATTGTGTCTTGTACTATCCTCACCACTAGTTCCTTCTACAGGAATATTTAAATCAACACGTTTTTGAAATGGAAACACATTTTCCAAAAGTAACTCATCACGAACTGCTTCAAAAATGTCTATTAAGTGTTCATCAGGCATAGCAAAGTCAAGCATTGTAAACGTTCTGGAATTAAAATCGTCAAAAAGAAAAATATTGTCAGTATAACTACAAAACATCCTCATCTTCTACTTCATAAAAAGCATTATCAGAAAAATACCTTGTATTTTCTTTCCGTGTAGCCCAAGAGCCTGAAGTGAAGTAATTTTGCAATACAACATGACATAACGGTAAATATCAATTTAATAACAGCTACACAGCTATTAGTTTTGATAGGGGATGCAGCTAGTCTAAAGATCGATGTTTTGCTGATGTAGCAACACAGAGAATACACAAGAGTTAGTTATAATTGTCAGATTTTGTTATATAGCCTAAGAATAATTGAAAACCTGGACCCCGTTCCACGAAGTGAGCTCAGCGCCAAGATCGCCAAAAGGTCACCATAGCGCTACGGTCGTTGCGTGGAACGTGGCCCAGGTACGCAGGAATGATATCTGAAATGGTGAAATTGGAAACACAATCTCTAGTAGGGGTGGGGAGTGGGCGGGAAGAGGGTATGAGGGCACAGGCCAGATTTTTATCTTTATTTACATAGAGTAGAACAAAAAAAAACGTACATTTTTGCCTGCCCCCTCACCTTTCACACGGTTCCTACGAGACTGGAAACCGATGGGTGTTTTTAGAACCCCCCCCCCCCCCCCCCTATATTTATTGACGTTTGGCCTCAGATCACAGTTATCTTCCCAGCATATCCGCGCAAGTAGTCTGCTGTTTGACTGTGATTATTTCATGGCAGACAGCTTTGAAGTGAAACTATCAGTTGAAGTTGACATGCAGTTTGCAAACATGTGTAACTTGTTAACATTGAAGACTTTTTTGTGGTAGTTCCGGCCAATGCAAAAGTAATGCTTTTTGTGTAAAATGAGTGTACTCCGGCCAGGTTTAGTGGGTGTGGTTGTTTAAACCAATATCCTGGGAGAAAGACCTGGACAACACGGGTCGTCCTTTTCAGGATGTGTTGCCCTCAAACAGGCAAATGTGCATTAAAACTCCATGGGCCTACTGATAATAATAAAAAATGCTATACAAATATATAGCGTTAATAATTATGGTCTGTGGCCGTTTTGTATTAAAGTTGGGGATTGACCAACAGGTGATGCCTAAATTAAGTTCTCTCGCTACATTTTACAATTACACATTTAGATGGTAGACAAAATAACAAAATTGATTAAAAACAACAATTAGACAGATATACAGAGAGAGAGAGAGAGAGAGAGAGAGAGAGAGAGAGAGAGAGAGAGAGAGAGAGAGAGAGAGAGAGAGAGAGATGATACCGATGGTTAGTAATATTTGTAATATATTTAACACGGAATTCATAATAAATATGTGTGTGTGTGTGTGTGTGTGTGTGTGTGTGTGTGTGTGTGTGTGTGTGTGTGTGTGTTCTAATAAGCACAAACATGACTATAAAAGAAAGAAACAATATGTCCTCCATCACATAATGAATAAAATCATTGGCTTCTATCCACACCAGAGTATCGTCCTGGTTCAACAATTAAACAATGAGACTGTAGGCAATATTTTGTTACAATGCATCAATATTTTGCTAATAACCGTCTTTGTGAATATGCAGAAGATGAGAAATATCAACAATGTGCGTATAGAGAATACATTTTGAAAAATACAGCAATAGGTCTTGGTACAACATTGTCTTCAATCCATTGTTTAAACAAACAGAGAAAAGGTGATAGATTGATTTTGGTGGGTTATTTTTTATTGTTGTGTATGTGTGTCTGGGTGTGTGGGGGGGGGTGCGTGCGTGTGTGTGTGTGTGAGAGAGAGAGAGAGAGAGAGAGAGAGAGAGAGAGAGAGAGAGAGAGAGAGAGAGAGATACTGTGTGTGTGTGTGTGGGTGGGGGGGGGGGGGTCTATCTGAAAAACATATTGACATTCGCATGCATAAGCAAAACAATTTTAATATTATAATTTCCTGACATTATAAATCTAATTTTATTTACAACGAAAATCTAGCTTAATTTGTATTCGAAAATATAACGATAAATCAAATTTAATTTATATTCGTTAATAGGTAATATCTTGTTACAATGCATCAATATTTTTTGCTAATAACCGTCTTCGAAATATGAGAGAAATGAGAGTGCCTATAGAGAATACATTTTGGAAAATGCAATAGGTGTGTGTGTTTAAACAAACAGAGAAAAAGTGTGATGTGGTGTGTGTGTGTGTGTGCGTGAGTGTGGGTGGGGTGGGGGTCTATCTGAAAAACATGTCGACACTTGCATGCATAAGCAAAACAATTTTCACATAATAATTTCCTGCCATTATCAATACAATTTTATTTACAAACGAAAATCCAGCTTAATTTGCATTCGAAAGTATCACGATAAATCCAATTTAATTTATATTCGTTAGTATAAATATGATACCTTGTTATCAAAAACAGCAAGAGACAGTTGATAATCCTTCTGTGTTTTCCGATTTGCCGACGTAGATCTGTGAATTTACTAACGCGTAGAGGCTGAGTGCTCGCCCGAGGTGATCGCTTTGCAGGATCAAACCACCTCGTTGGATTAATTCAACACATTGGGGTTTTTTTTCTCTTTCCAACCAGTGCACCACAACTGGTCAAAGGCCGTGGTATGTGCTTTCCTGTCTGTGGGAAAGTGCATACAAAAGATCCCTTGCTGCTAATGGAAAAATGTAGCGGACTTCCTCTGATGACTAAGTGTCAGAGTTACCAAATGTTTGACATCCAATAGCTGATGATTAATTAAACAATGCACTCTAGTGGTGTCGCTAAACAAAAATAAACTTTTACTTTTACTAACGCGTCGCCAATAAAACTCAACTGCGACAATAAAACCACCGATCTACGTCGGCAAATCCGAAAATACAATAGGGTTATCCCGTAATTATAGTGTTGTTCTGCTTGAGATAATTGCAGTAAAAGACTAACTTCACACATTAAAATTACATTATCGTGTTCTATAGTTTTGACAGTTTCTGTGAAGGTATTGTAAACTTCACACTTTAAAATTACATCATTGTGCTCTATAGCTTTGACAGTTTCTGTGAAGGTATGGTAAACTCCACACTTTAAAATTACAACATCGTGTTCTATAGCTGTGAAAATTTCTGTGACGGTATGGTAACTTCAGACTTTAAAAAATTTATGGTCGTGTTGCACAGCTGAGACAATAAATATTGTTGTAAAAGCATCATAATTTCACATGTAAAAAAAATTGGTCGTATTATTTAGTAAACCTTTATGGTCGTGTTGTATAGTTGAGACAATTGCTGTTAAAAAATTAATTTCACAGTTTATAAAAATCTGTGGCCTGATTGTTTAGGTAATTTCTGCAAAAATAGCGTAACTTTACAGTTTAAAAACTCTATGGTCCCATTTTTTAATTTTAAAATGTTATGGTCGGTTGGAACCATTTCTTTATCCGACGTTTAGTTTAAACATGGTCGTGTTGTTTAATTTTAAAATGCTATGTCCATGTTCTAAAGGTTGGACAATTTTTGTAAAAGTATCATAATTTCATAGTTTAAAAATGTATGGCCGTGTTGTTCTAGTTCAAATAATTATTACTGTATTACAAGTTCTTTATTGCTTTAAGTTTTTACAACTTATCAGCATAATACAATGCACAACAAAATTACAAATAAATATATACAGGATATGTACAGGATTATGGTGCAGTGTGATTTAGTAACACATAATAATAATAATAATAATAATAATAATAATAATAATAATAATAAATAAATAAATAAATATATAAAGATTTTATTGACTTATATTATTTAATACATGCAAGTCATTATTAAGTATACTGAAAGATATATATATATATACTGTTGGTTTAATATACATTTAAACGAATAGTACTACATTGAATAAATAAAATTAACGAGTTAGTTCCAACAGCTGATCTCTAAAGGCATTTGTTCTAAATAAATATTTTCCGAGATTATTAAGTTTTTTAGTACTGACAGACGCTATATCGTAGGCAATGGAGGATAGTGTAAAAAAAAACAACATGCTATGCCATTTCAATATTTCAATACTTGACAAATTCTATATTTCAATTATGTTTCCAAATTCTGACTTTGTTTGTGTACAATCACTGTAGTTTCAGGATTAAAACGGTTGTTCGCGTTTTTAGATTTACAATTCCGAGACTGTATAGTTGAGCACAATCGCTTTGAAAGCCCCATAACTACAGTTTAAATGCTCTAAGTCGCGTGCATTAGTTTTAAACTGTCCGGTCGTTATATTCTAGTTTCTAATCACTTCTTTTATTGATACGCATCTTGTATCCTCTTAGTCGGGCATGTCCGAGCCTGTCCTACCAGCACTGGAAGATTGACCGCCCCACTCTAAGACCAAAATAGGAAGTGGGGGTGGCCCCTACTACTCTTTTCTAGACTTTACTTTGTTTTCTTGTGATACCATCTCGTATCCTCCAGAGTCTGGCCCGTCCGCACTACTATACCAAGCCATGACGACCGGACTATACCCTAGTCTGATTCTCTCTCTCGTTCAGACGGATTCGGCTTCTAAAGATCTGTATTTCAGCAAGCACAGCACTACACCTTCAACGTCTGTTGACTGTCAATTTAGGGGTTTTCTTGACGGGATGCAACCCATCTCGACCCTACAAGCTGTGCGCCCTAACGGCATTAACTAGGCCACTCACATGGACATATAGATCGGACTTTAAACTTTTAGACCTTCGTTCAAACGTTTATGTCGAAATTACTTCTTTCTTTTTTTAATATTATTAAATAGTCCGATCCTCTCTTCTTCCTCTTATTTATTTTTGGACTGTTCTTCTAAAATGCTCCAAATTATATAAATATTCGACCGGGCAGTGAATTCTTTTGATTTTTGGCTTGTAACTTTTTTCTTCTTTTTTTTCTTTTTTTTAATTCTATTAACTTTTTTACTAATTGCTATTTTCAAAATTCTGCCCATTTTCAACTCTACACCCCCTCCCTCCCTCCCGAGTCAGGCCACCGATCTTATCTAATTTCTTTTTGACCACCCGATCTAATCTATTGACCAAATTTAAAATTTCCTTTATTAATTATATTAATTAGAGATGCGCATCAACATTTTAAAGGACCACTATTTAATTTGTGGATGTAAATTTCAAAATTGTCCGCTTAATTTTTTTTGTATCCCAGGACAAGCCCCTGGCAATCCAGAAACAGGCCCCGGGAAGGACATGCTGAAACTCTAGTAGTATATGAGCATGTAAAAATTATTCGCACTCGCACAGTCACTGTAGATGTATCTTAAAATATCACAGATTAATATATACTTCTTATCTAGTTGAGGCAATTGCTGTAAAATAATTGTAACTTCACAGTTTAAAATCGATCGTCGTGTTATTTTAAATGATTATGGTCATGTTATTATAGTTGAGACAATTTCTGTGAAAGTGTCGTAATTTCACGATTTTAACATGCCATGATTGTGTTGTTCCTTTTTTGTTAAACAATCGTAACTTCACAATTTAAAACTTTTAAAATCATGTTTTTCTAGTTGAGACAATTTTTGTAAAACTATTGCAATTTCACAGTTTAAAACTTTTATGGTTGAGTTGTTCTAGATTGGAATGGGAATTGGAACTCTGTTAACGTGCCCATATCCATTGAAGGTTCAGGCACGCCCATCCCGGGCTTAGCCTCTGACATCGCCAGTGATGAGACATTTTCTGAAAAAGTATCGTAACTTCACAGTTTACAAACTGTGGTTGTGTTGTTATAATTGAGACAATCTCTGTAAAAGTATCGTAAATTAACAGTTTACAAACTGTGGTCGTGTTGTTATAATTGAGACAATCCTGTAAAAGTATCGTAACGTAACAGTTTACAAACTGTGGTCGTGTTGTTCTAGTTGAGACACTCGCTGTAAAGTATCGTAATTTAACAGTTTACAAACTCTACGGTCGTTTTGTTCTAGTTGAGACAATCGCTGTAAGAGTATCGTAACTTCACAGTTTACAAATTCTATGGTCGTGTTGTTCTAATTGAGACAATTGCTGTAAAAGTCCCATCCAGGATCTGACACTGTCGTGTCGCAGGGGTCACCGATCTTCAGCAGCTGACAGGCTGACACACACAATGCCTCTCACCACACACATACACATACATACACACACACACACACAATGCCTCACCACACACATACACATATACACACACACACACACGTCTCTCACCACACACATACACACACACACACACACACACACACACACACACAATGTCTCTCACCACTCACATGCACATACAGAAATACAAAGTCCATGGGACAGAGTCGAGATTGGTATCACATGGGAGGGCAAATTATCATGGTGTTCTTTTTAATAGCCCCATGCTTGTAAGTTAATAAATTAGTATGATAGACTTTTGTAAGGAGTAGCTTTTGATGGATATCACCTCATACACATAGTGAAGCGATGACACATTCTCGTACAATATTTTGGGGTAGGAATAACAAAACGTATCATACCTTTGCAACCAATGGACATAACCAAACCAATTAGCATTGGAAATGTTTATATTAAACACCGCTACGCACTGATATACAATACAGTCAGACCTAGTTACAACGACCACGTTCGTATCTGAGTCACTTTGTACTTATATCGAAATTGTTGTTATATCTAAACTGTAGTTATAAAAAAAATGTTTTGTTTAATGACACCACTAGAACGTATTGATTTATTAATCATTGGTTATTGGATGTCAAAATGTTTGTAATTTTGATATATATGTTTAGAAAGAAACCACACGCTGTGGTCGTTGTATCAAGGTCTGACTGTATATACAAACTGGTGTAATAATGAGGTCACCAGAGGTTAAAAGGTCATGGCTTTGTTTTGATTTTTACAATCTGACACCTTGGCATTAATGGTACTACTGCTTCATGTATGAGGGACGTATTTCAACTCAACTGCCTAGAATGTGAATGATAGACACCCTGTGAGTTATTAAAGGGGACATTGTTAAATTGCTTTGAAAAACAGTGCCTTTACAACAAACGATAGAAAGTCATATTTACAAACCTAACAGAAAAGTGTGGGGAAAAACATAATTACTTTGCAGCTAGTCATCAGATCCTTACACACTACCAGTAAAAAATTGAAATTATTTTACAGTTGCCTTAGATTTCAATTTTTAAAAGGGACCACTTGTCTTAGATAAGCCATGTAAAAACCTGTTGATACCAATACCTCAGAACCCGTACCACCTAGGCTCGTAGCTTTTCTTTTAATCTAACTTAGCGTGTTGAGGGTAATGAATGTAGTTATATCATTCACAATATTACTAGACTGACTTTTTGATATAAAATAACTGAAATATATAAACAACGTATTGAGGAACAATGCTGCAATGACTATTGTGAGTCTTACCATCTATTTGCTTTTGTATCATTCTATTTTCATAAAAAGGTGGAAACTGTTTCTTCATTTCCTTAGTTTTCAACTTTTAATAGGGACCACATGTCCAAGATACATTATGGTGGCAATCGTGGATTTCCAAGATGGCCGCCATGCAATAGCTGTTAGTACCAATATCTCAGAATCCTTGCCAATTATACTCACTTTGAGTTTTGAGGTAATTAATCAGTTATATCAATCAAATGATCACTAGATGGATTTTCATAAAAGTAACGTAATATACAGTAAAATTATTCAGGTGGAAAAAGGTGCAATGTCCACTGTAAGTCTTACCATGTTATCTTTAAGTTCATGCAAGAAGTTTCTATTAAACAATTTACTTCTCACAGTAACAAATACAGTGTTCGGTGCATTTCGATGGGACCGAGTTACATGGCCATCTAGTGCCACATCCACTCAGTAACAACACGTAGCCAATTCACTGAAGCCAAAGTTAGGGTATTCCATAAAAGAACGTAGAACTAGCCGTCTTTATCAAAGATACTTCCCATCTCTCTGGAGTGGGTGTATTTTTTTCCCACTGGTGGAACATAGTGTTAGCTTGATAAGTAACCCTTTTTGAGTGATGTAGTTTCTAGGTAATGATGTTCCTATAATCGATTATAATCGAAAATTGATCGGTTTGGCTCTGCCGATGTTATGATCGATTATTAAAGTATATAAACGATTGTGTGTGGAAGTGTTAATTGCAATTATTCCTCTAGTCTAGATGATGCAATTGATGTAAATAGGTTATGGTTTTTTGTTCGTTTTCATGTGTACATAACAAAACAGTCATTAATTAGTTCTTGAAGGTAGATTGGCGAGTTGTAGGGTGTATTTTAATGAGCATGACGATAGGTGCATTGTCCTTATAACTCAAAGTCTTTATTATGTTCACATAATTTTAATCAATTGTGTAATCTAAAGTTCATTAATAATTGATAATCAATGATGGAATTCCAACCGATTTCCAACACTAGCATTAGGCTATTTCTCGCTCCAGCCAGTGCACCACGACTGGTTTATCAAAGGCCGTGGTATGTGTTATCCTGTCTGTGGGATGATGCATATAAAAGATCCCTTGCTGCTAATCGAAAAGAGTAGCCCATGAAGTGGCGACAGCGGTTTTCCTCTCTCAATATCTGTGTTGTCCGTAACCATATGTCCGACGCCATATAACCGTAACTAAAATGTGTTGAGTGCGTCGTTAAATAAAACATTTCCTATTATACAAGATAAGTGTGAAATGTTTTATTAGCTAGACGTTGTGATCATTTCCAATTACTTTGGTGTAAGGATTAAGTGTCATGTAAGTAAATGTAAAAGTCACATCATGGTAGCAATTTTAAGCTGTCCGTTTACCTGTTCCAGTGAAAGCAGAGGTAGTGTCACAATCTGTGCAATTGTGGAACAGAGACGTCACATTATATACCATGATGCCTGCTTCATCGAATACCCTTTCCTCACTTTCTCTTAAAATGATGTGATGTTACAGGTGATGCATGTCTTTTGGAACGTTCTATATTGTATTAAACAGAGACACGGTCGGCATACTCATCACATGTCCGTTATCTGGTAACAACAACATTCCAGGAAACTGAGCGGATGTTTTTCGTGATCCAACGAACAATCAGGAACCTTTTGCATCACAAATCCTATCGTAGACAGTCCCGAAGACAAGTAAATAACCATTACATCTAGTGCCGCAGTTATTCTTCTTAGTAGATGCAGGTGCTCTACACTTCCGCTATTGGACATTTTCACAGTTATCTTGTATGCTAAGACTAGTGACCTGGAATGTGTTTCTGAAGCAAGAAAGCTGTTGTATTGTCAGAAGAAGAGGACGAAGAAGAACACAGTAGCACTATTTCACCCACCAAGGATGCCCTACTGCAGTACTCAAAACGTGTTGCCTACCAAGCTGGGATGTGGTCAACCAATGAACTTCATGAACAAAATGCACGCACTCCAGAGGGATGGGGGAGGACTTTTGATAAAGACAGTCGATGCTGAGTTCTTATGTGGGACACTACCTATGAGACGAGAACCTGCAGTGAATTGTTTAGGCATGCTTACAAGAGTCTGAATGGATGTAGGACAAGATGTGCATGCACAAATGCCCATCGGAGCACATTGAACTGTGCGTTTATGAGAAGTAAAATATTCAATATTCAAATTTCAATTTCATGTGCTGTGAAGTATGGAATCAGTGATATATGCCTCTATATATTGCAATCAAATTAGATTAACTTAATATATGCCGTTACTAACTATAGTATATTATTCATTTCTAAGGAATGCGCATGACATAAAAGACTAGTTTCTGCCTTCTCATGGTCAAACCAGATATAATGATTATTTATTTCATGGCAGTCTTCAATCTTGGTTGTGAACGATCATGAAAAAAATCATACCAGTTAGACCTACCTTGTTACCAAATACATGACATTTGATGAGTATGCCGATCGTGTAGAATAATATAGAACATTCCAAAAGACTATTTTTTATGGCATACATGCATTATGAGTAGCATCAAATAATTTAGAAGAGATAAGTAAGATAAAGTTATTCGAGGAAGTAGGCACTATTTATATATACATAACTTCTGCTTTCTTTGGGGAAAAATATAAAAGGACGTCTTGGGGGTGCATGGAACTGCTACTCTGATGTGAATCGTGTCTTTATCTACATGGCACTCATCTCATCAACCAGTAACTCTCATGATAAGAGAAGTGACCTGGAACATGTTGACGAAGAAAGGCATGTGTTGTAATGCCACAATAGGAAGATAATGAAAACCATTCCACCCACCTAGTATGCCCCATTGCAGCACTCAAACGATGTGCTCACCAAGCTAATATTATGAGTCACCAGCGAACAATATAAACAACATGCACCCACTCCCGAGGGACGCAGAAGGACGTTTGATGGCCAGTGCAGTGTTCTTGCATGGAATACCCTTAAACTAAAAAATCTTCAGCAAAACGACAGTAAATTAAGACTCCCAAAAGACATTGCAGCGTTTTTCCTCAATAATTTGTCTGTGTATTTCGTTCCTTTTAACTGCACCCATTATCCTCAAAACTCTAAGTTAGACAAAGGAAAACTGTGATCCTAGGTGGTATGAGTGCTGAAATATTGGAATACCCTAACTTTGTCTTCCAAAGCCTGCACTGAATTGGTTAAGTATGGTTACAAGAGTCTGTGTGGATGTGGCACTAGATGGGCATGCAAACAGATCCCTTCGAAGTAAATTGTTTAATATAAACTTCTTGCATGAACACAATGGTACCCAATTAAAAAGATGGAAAGATTCACAAGTGACATTGCACTTTTTCCCTGTGTAATTCGACTGTATATTTTGTTATCTGTATAAAAATTAAAATCTATCTAGTGATATTTTGATTGATATAACTTCATTAATTACCTCAAAACTCAAAGTTAGACCCACAAAATAAGAGTATAGGTGGCAAGGATTCTGAGATATTGTATGGCGGCCATCCTGGAAATCCACGATTGTCACCATAATGTATTTTGGACAAGTGGTCCTTATTAAAAGTTTAAACCTAAGGCAATGGACAAACATGTTCCACTTTTAACATATTAATACAAAAGCAAACGATGATAAGACTCACAATAGTCATTGCAGTCTATATATGTCTTTTCTTTTATTAAAACAAAATATATTTAGTAATATTGTGGATGATATAACTACACGCATAACCCTCAAAACTCTAAGTTCGATTAAAAGAAACGTTACGAGCCTAGGTGGTATGGGTTCTGAGGTATTGGTATCAACAGGTTTTTACATGGCGGCCATCTTGGAAATCCACAATGGCGACCATAACGTATCTTGGACAAGTGGTCCCTTAAATGTTGAAATCTAAGAAATGTTAAAATATTTTCAAATTGTTACTGGTAGTGTGTAAGGATCTGTTGACTGCCTGCAAAGCAATTATGGGTTTTTCACACTTTTATGTTAGATTTTTAAATATGAATTCTGTCGTTTGTTGCAAAGGCACCTCTTTTCAAAACAATTTAACAATGACCACTTTAATTACTCACTGGGTGTGTATAATTCACATTCTAGTCAGCTGAGTTGAAATGTGTCCCTCATACATGAACCAGTAGTACCATTAATGCCAAGATGTCGGATTTTAAAAATCAACACGTCATCACCTTTTGAACTCTGGCGACCTCATTATTTCATATTTGTATTTATTGTATATCAGTGTGTAGATAAACATTTTGAATGCTAATTGGTGTGGCTATGTCTATTGGTTGCAAAGTTATCATACCTTTTGTTATCCCCACCCCAAAATATTGTGCAAGAATTTGTCCTCGTCTCACTATTTTTATGGGGTGATATCTACCAAAAAAGCTTTGTATAGTACATCCACAAAAATTATCCAGTATAGCTAGTTTACCTTCATATGGCGACAGTCCCTCTATGACAACTTCACAAAGAGTTAAAGCACCAAGGTAAGACACATTATATATCTGAATTCGGACAAATCTTCCAGAGGTTCCAGGTTGAAATGTCACCGTTGCCCAGGCAGCAGCCGCCACACTCCCCTGATAGAAAGCACATTCTGTGGTCACGGTTTTGTCTTGAGAAATCACAGTGATGTTGATATCTTTTAGTCTTTCCGCTGAAACAATTTTGATTCAATAAATCTCTGGGGTGTGGGGTTGGGTTGTTTTGTTGTTGTTGTTTGGGGTTTTTGGTGGGGGTGTTTTTTTTTGTTTTTTTTTGAGGGGGGGGGGGTTGCTCCCAAAAAAAATGAATTCTGGTAAGCAGCGTATTTAAAATGTAAATGAAAACAGATAATATCATTTAAAAAGTAAATATATGAATTTACAGAGGAAGCCTCCACCTCCCACGATCAAGGAAGTGAACATTTTCAGGTGCAAATAATAAATTTTAAATTTACACACTTCATAGCAAACTGTTTAAAATGTCCTCGCGATTGCAGCGTTGAAGTAAAAAGTTTGTTTTGTTTAACGACACCACTAGAACACATTGATTAATTAATCATCGGCTACTGGGTGTCAAACATTTGGTAATTCTAACACGTAATTATCAAAGAAAACCGGCTACATTTTTCCAAATGCAGAAAGAGATCTTTTATATGCACTTTCCCACAGACAAGAAAGCACATACCATGACCTTTGACCAGTTGTGGTGCATTGGTTGGAAGGAGAAAAAATTGTCAGATGAATGGATCCACCAAGGTGATTCGATCCTGCGATGCAAGCACCTCAGGCGAGCACTCTACCGACTGAGCTAAATTCCACCCTTTGGGATGTTGAAGATCCCGACTATTACAGCTTAGGTACCTCGAAGGACGAGACGTAGGCCAGTGATAAAGCGCTCGCCTGATGCGTGGTCGGTCTAGGATCGATTCCAGTCGGTGGTCCCATTGGGCTATTTCTCGCTCTAGACTAGTATATCAAAGACCGTGGTGTGTGATATCATGTTTGTGCCATGGTGCATACAAAAGATCCCATGCTACTAATGGAAAATATAGCGGTTTTCCACTCTAAGACTATATATCAAAATTACCAAATGTTTGATATCCAATAATTAATAAGTTAATGTGTTGTAGTGGTGTCGTTAAACAAAACACACTTCAACTTTTTTACTACCTCTAAAACTGATGTGAGAGGCTGTTAACTGTATGAACTTACCATTGGTAGCCCTGTTGAGGACGCCACCCCCCCCCCCCCCCCCCCCCCCCCCCCCCACCCCCCGATCAACCTCCCACCACGGGTTTGGATCATGATGATTAATGTCCGTGTGCGAGCACTCGTTTTTCCAGGTGTGTGTACCAATTAAACCATCGGTAGCCAGAGATGCGATCCAGTTCGATAATGTTTTGTTCAAGGCCAAATTGACCAGTCCTTAATAGAAACAAATATAACTAAAATTCAGGATTAAAAAAAAAAAAAAAAAAAAACTTTTAGATAAAACTATTAAAAAAAGACCAAACAGGATTTATAAAAGGAAGATACATAGGCGAAAATATACGTTTAATACATGACATTATGCAATACACCGAAACACAAAATATACCAGGTCAATTAGTAGACTTTGAGAAAGCTTTTGATTCTCTATAATGATCTTTCATTCAAGAAGCTTAATTTTTAATTTTAAGACTTCTATTAAAAATTGGATAAAAACATTTTATAAAAATTCTGTCTCAGTAGCAATACAAAATAGACACTTATCAGAAGGTTTTAAATTAAATAGATGTTGTGGACAAGGTGACTCATAATCTCCTTACATATTTGTAAAAGCCCGGTCACACTGTCAAGGATCGTCTGGCCGGATCCACGACGGATGAAAACCTCATGGATGACTCCGGATAGTGGTCTATCCGCGGTCCCCTACAAATGCACCACTGTTTAACTATGGTTTTCGACGAATACACCAAGAATTATTAAGGATAGGGGGTTAGTTGACAACGAGGAGCGCTACGGGTCGCTACAGGTCACTATTTTTTAGAAGTTCAAGTTCCTTTTATTGCCTTAAGTTTTACAACTCATCAGCATCATACAAACAATATAGCATATATTATACAGATATGTACACAATAATGTACAGGATAATGGTGGAGAGTGATTTAACATTATAGACATATATAACACAAAGTATCACAATACTGCTGACCTATATCACATAAAGATATAGGTCGTTATTACACAAGAGAAAATGTTAAATACTTGAGGTGCTACCGGGATACACATGTATGATGCACTACATTGTACATCTCTATTAGCATTACGTCTTTATTCCACTAGTTCATTTCTTACCTTATTTGCCCGTTGTAAATATTTCCCACGGTTATTAAGATCTTTATTATTGTCAGTTCTTAAAAGTTGTATAAGCTTGAAAACACTTGGACGTTTATAATAATATTGTTTTATAAATTGTGTTCTTATATCATTGTATCTTGGACATTGTAGAATGAAATGGTACTCATCCTCTTCATTTGTATTACATACTGTACATAATCTTTCTGATCTTTCAATGTTTCTGTATCTACCAAATTCTATATTTAGTTTATGGGCGCAGAGTCTAAATTTTGTAATTTCTTTCAATTGTGTAACGTCCAACGGTTTTCTAAGATAACTTTGCAATTTAAATTCAGTTAATAAATATTTATACAAATTACCTTTTTGACGTTGCTGTTATTCTATTGTAAGATTGTTGCTTGAACACATCACACAATCTTTGCTTAATTACACTGTAGGTATTATTATCAACTTCCGTTAGACTCCATATATAATTTAAACCAAGTGCATTTAGTTCCTGTTTAACATCCATTAACCAATTATTATCAAGCTGATCCATTTCCTCATATATAGCCATTAATATGCAGTTATTAGTATTACGTAGTTTGATCCAGTATTTAAAAATTCTTAGTTTTCTAATAATATACAATGGAAATCTTCCTAATTCACTATATACAAAATCATTACATGTCCCTTTCCGTACACCCAGTAACGTTTTACAAAATTGTAAATGAATCTTTTCAACGTCTTGGCCAGGGTGGAAACCCCATACTTCCTATCCATAACTAAGAACACTGTCCAGTTTGTAATATGAATACTATAGAGAATGAATATCACGTTTTGCTTGTATGTCCATGTTACAGAGACCTAAGAACTAAGTATCTAAAGAAATATTATTGTACATAGCGTTCGATTAATAAACTTATCAATTTGTTATCATTAAAATACAAATATGAGATACTACAGTTAGCTAAATTTATTTATTTTTCTATGCAACGTCGGCAGATTTTAACACGACAATCCGTGTTTCTCCTCTGTTATATTATATACAAATTGTATACTGTTTATACTATTTCGTATTGTGACCATGTCTTGCGAATATATATACTCTGTTTCAGCCAAAGGCTGATTACAGCTTTGGCAAATAAAGTGATTGATTGATTGATTTATTGATTTATTATGATCAAGAATCCAACACGGATTACTACGGATTAATAGGGATAATCCCGGACTGAATCCGTAGTAATCCGGGAAGGCCGTCCCTGAGAGTGTGCCCATAGCATAATATGCGCGAAAATACTTGCAATTTTAATACTTAATAATAAAGACATTAAGGGTATAAATATTGATAGAGAAGAATTCCTGATTTCGACACTACGTTTATCTTAGATGGATCCCCAGATTCTGTGTACAGTACACTTACTACACTGGATTTGTTTGCAAAAATATCTGGTCTGGAGCTAAATTATTTAAAATCAAAGATAATATGGAAAGACAGAAAAAAATATTAAAAAGAAATGTTAGCTTGAGTCTGGGAAGTCTAATCAATAACATCAGTTTATGCATCAATAGCATGAGAATTTGTATAGTTGTGTCCACCACAAACAGTACACAAGAAGGTGCACTCCAACCCTGCCTTGTAACAAGCCTCCCTGGCAGGCACAGGATATCATCTTCAACACTTTTATGGAGCAACAAGCCTGTCAGTTTCAACTGGAACAAGCAGTCCCTCCCTGTACTGCCATCCCCATTCAGTTGGTAACAACTCTTTCCCCTGCCATTGCTAAACAGTATGGTATGCTCTAAAGCTATGCTATTTTGCAGCTGCTGAAGTTGGAAGGAGTGATTCCAACTTAAAACCAGATGAGATGAAGATAAAGATGCTTTATGGACAGATCGAAAATACATAACATAACGATGCTTGTCCAGTGGCTTCGATCTATCTGCTCCATATAGCTTTAGCAGAAATAACTCTTCACCACTTGCTATATCATTGTGGATGCTGTTAGACTGAGAAAAGACACTGAAACAGTCCCAGTTCTCACCATCATCAGCCTGTGCAAGAGTCTTCTTCTTCCCTTGATTGTAGAGTCCAGACACTGTATCACACCCTGTGATTGCATGTACAAACTTCAGGTGGTGTTTGACGCTGCTAAAAGTTGCTTGAATTTCACCTATACCGTATACTTGCAATGGGTGGTGCACAGAAAGCAAATAGATATCCATGTTTGAGGTGGCTTGTGCAACTATCATCACCAGCAATTCAATGTCAGTCGCCACAACAACAACAGGTGAATTTTGTGTTTTGGTAGTATCCATGGCAGTTGATGCAATCAACCAGTCAGCATCTGTGATACTATGCTTCACAGTCAGACCTACTCCCTCAAATTTCAATCAACGTTTTGATTAAGTGATCTTTATTTTGCCATTTCTCCTAAAAATCCTCTCTAGACGTTGTGATTTTCATTTCCAAATCAAAACCTATATCAGCAAATGTGTTCTGCTGTGCTCGTCGCTGTTGTTCGGCAGATTTGGTTGAGGTTGCTCTGCCATATTCATCAAACACTAAGACAGAGTCTGGTCCATAGTGTTCAAGCACATATGATACATAGTGGTCACATGTGGTATCAGTAGGCCAAGGCAGGCATTGGAGGAGGTGACCTCCATCAAGGAAGAAGCGTGCGTCATCAGGAAGTTGAAGGTGGATACTTACTTTCGATTTTAGGATGTTACGAAGAATACTCTTCGCAGTTTTCCCCCATAATCCCTTTATCAAATAAGGAGGGTGGCTGTTTGGCAAACTCGTGAAGGAGATAAGCTTCCATCTCAGAACTATCCTTAATCACACGTGACCCTCATGAATAACAATGTGCTATTCACCTCCAACTCAACACCACGGATAGTGATTCGTTTTTTTTTTTTTTACCACTGATGCTGGTCGGTTCTCTTCAACTTCATGTTGGCATACGTTTGCCCAGTAACAGTCAAAGCAGCTTGTGTGCCAAGAGCAACAGATTGACCCGCATTGACACACTTCTCAGCAGTGACACCACTTGCTACACAGATCAGCGAGTCATTGTGCTTTCCATAGGAGAATGGAGAATGCTTTTCCAGCCAATGGAGAAAGGTTTCATTGTCTTTTCCATCTCGAACTGTGCAACTGGCATGAAGGTCCACATGCTGGTCAGAGGTGTTACTAATACACACCCGTAAAGATTTCCAAGGCATCACAAATCGGGATACAGCGGGCATAGCATGCACTCATTTGCTCAGTGTGTTGTCTATAATTCCTCGACCATGTGCCATACCTCCAGAGGTTTTCAGCAATGGCATTAAATCTTGTTCTATTGTTTGTTCAATTAAGTTTCCACTCCAGAATTTATCTGTTCTTCAAATGATAAAATAACCTCTCTTGGTGAAGGCATAATACTGCTCAGCAGACATGATATCCATCAGCCCTTTCATCTGATCAAGGTAGAGACGGTCAGATTTTGCATATGCGATGTGATCAGCAGCATGGAACAAGCGGGTCATTTCACTGACTACATGAAGATGTAAATTTCAATCCCCAGTGCGCTCTGCTCGGATGAAATGCCTAATGAGGGACACTTGTTTCAAATATTCAACCCATAGTTTACTCGTTCTACTTTGAGTGGTGGCATCTTCCATTAAACTATCCATAATATGTGTAAGTTTTTGGACATAGACATAGACAAAGTCAGTGGGACATTGACCATCCAGCAGACGTTTATGTATAGCCTGGAGACGAGTGAGATTTGTGTTACTGAGACAGCTAGGTGTCTTTAGTAATTTGGACACAATGGCTGCTGATGACAAAAGATGAGCGCGGAGTGCACGAGCATATGCATTGCCTGTCATTATATGGATGACAGTATTTAGAGCATAAACAGTCGACCACAGATCTTCTAAACCACTACCACCCATTACATATCCAACTGACCCCATATACAGCATGAGTATGTGACAATTCTTGTGCAAAACACAAAGCAGAATAGATAGTTTCAGGTTGAGAAAACTAGTGTCACAAAATAAAGTAATACCTTAACTGGAAAATAAATAACATGTTAACAATTGAAGTGGTTCACAATCTATCTTTATATTCACTATAATATGAATATTTTATTAAAACATTGATCTTAGAATATTAAATACATTATATTTATTTTGATTTATGTGGTATTATCTTTATTTCTGCAAACCAACAAATCAAAAGTACCTAATAAAATGATATATAAATATATGGGTATATGCACATGTGTATGCTTGTGGGTATGCGTGTATGTATTTTATATATATATATATATATATATATATATATATATATATATATGTGTGTGTGTGTGTGTGTGTGTGTGTGTGTGTGTGTGTGTGTGGTGTGTGTGTGTGTCTATATATATGTATGTATGTATGTATGTATGTGTATATATATGTATGTATGTGTGTATATACATGTATGTGTATGTATGTATTTTGTGTGTGTATGTATGTATTTTGTGTGTATATATGTATATGTGATAAAAAAAAAAAAACGCTGTCTCTGTCAAGTCTTCTTTGGAACCCCAAATTGTAGCCAGGATTTTGATAGAGGGGTCGCTTAGGCTTATGTGAGGCTTCGCGTCCAAGTTGCTTAGGGGGGTCCGGGGAGGGAAGGGAGGGGGGAGGGAGGCAGGGAGGGAGACAGAGAAATACATGGTCAAAAAAAAGGGTTTCTTTGCATGAAAACAAACTCAAACCCACAGGTTTTATATACAATTCATCATCTAAAATGCACGAAGTTGACTTATTTTCATTTTACAAAATTCTCTGTATGTTTTGAATGCAGGTTCTTTCTCCTAACTAACTAAGGCTATTTGCATAACAAAATATTAGGATACGAGGCTACCTGAAGGTCATTATAGCTTGTTTCGTTGAATCAAGGTTATAGATGTTTTGGAATGTAAAATGTGTACCAGCTTTGTCTAACCTTTTCTTTAAACATATACGTAAAAATACATGCAGTATATTGAATCAATTTTGCCAATACATTATTTATTTGAATTTTATTTTATAAATTATATATTTACATACCGTACCTAACCTAACACAACTAGGGTGTTGTAAGAAACAAAATTCAGCTGTTTACGTGACGTCACTGAGGTAGCGGTTTGGAAGATATATGTGATGGAGAGATGAAAACATCAAGTGTGGCGGCCCGTTTGGGATTAAATTGTCGGCGGCTAGTAAAGTTTGTTTTATTTAACGACGCCACTAGAGCACATTGATTTTTTATCTTGTCATCGGCTATTGGACGTCAAACATATGGTCATTCTAACACTGTTTTTAGAGGAAACCCGCTGTCGCCACATAGTCTACTCTTTTACAACAGGCAGCAAGGGATCTTTTAGTTGCGCTTCCCACAGGCAGGATAGCACAAACCATGGCCTTTGTTGAACCAGTTATGGATCACTGGTCGGTGCAAGTGGTTTACACCTACCCACTGAGCCTTGCGGAGCACTCACTCAGGGTTTGGAGTCGGTATCTGGATTTAAAATCCTCAGGGGCGTGCGCAGGAAATTTTGCAGTGGGGGGGGGGGGGTCGAGGTGTCTGGCGAAGCCCGACACTGCGAGCGCCGCAGGCGCGAAGCCCGTGGCGGGGGGTCTGGGGGGATATGAAAAAACAATTCGCCTTGAGCAGGCGGGGGGGAGGGGGGGTTCGAGGCCGGTTGTCGGCGGCTAGCGTTATGTGATCAAGAGATGAGAGCACTCAATGTAGTTGCCCTTGAGGAGTCGAGCTGATGTCCGAGGGTGACGTTATTTTATCCCTGCAGGGTATGTGGTAGATGTTGTTCAGTTTTGTTATAGTCTGGCACACAGTGTGTCGTAGCCTGGTACTTTTATTTAGTGTGTTTATGGACCAGAGTAACTTGCCTATCCCAAAATTATATATGTGTAGAGAGTATTACTTGATTGTAGTGGTTAGTCAGCCAAGTCAGGTAGAGTACGTGTAACGATTATCTCATAACAAATAAATATAAATATGTGTTATCCAGATTTTGTTCTGTTATATATCTGGATATAAAAATATTTATAATTAGTCATTATTATTTAAATGTTTCCTTGTTTTCGTAAAACAAGCTGGGGCCTCGTCGAGTTAGAAGTAGTAAAGTCATTTTTCTTTGTTATTGTGGTGGTTCACCCTTAACAGTATACAACAACACATTGGAATATTAAAGTCAAACATCTCCCAGTGCCACGTAATCACAGGGAAATCGCTATTTGTTTCTATCATCTATCAGTTGCAAGGGAACAATTATATGCACTTTCCCACAGACATGACAGCACATACCATGGCCTTTGATATACCTGTTGTGGTGAACTAGTTAGGGAGGGAAAAAACAATCAGAGAACAGGTCCACGGAGATGATCCTTCGATCCAAGTATGAAATGTACCATTATAAATATATATACTAGTGCTCAAATTCACAATGTTACATTTTACTCGTTTAATATATTAACATATATTATTTTAAAAGATTTTATTCCACTCATTTCATACATGTAATTGGATTAGGCGGAATTGTAGAAATCTTGGTCCTTATTGCTCTATAAAACACATTCTCGCTAAGAACATAATGTCATTATTTGTTCTACTTCTTACTTTGATTCTATATACCAAAACGTTTGGGTTGTTTAACGACACCACAAGAGCACATTGAGTAATCAATCCTCGGCTACTGGATGTCAAACATTTGGTAATTCTGATCCGTAGTCGCCAGTTGAAGCCCGCAACATCTTTCCTAATGCAGCAAGGAATCTTTTATATGCACTTTCCCACATACAGGATAGTACATACCCCCGTCTTTGATATATCAGTCGTGATGCATAGTAGATTCCAAATGTTCTTATCCGGACGTACAAATAACTTTTTTCACTCCTCTGCTAAAACGTTTGAACGTTAATTTGAGCAATTAAGCCGGGTCGACAATATTAATAGGTATGAAATAAATAATTGACGAAAATCTTTTTATTTTATTTCCGACACTACTTTAGTTGAGACAACTGTTGTGAAAGTGTTGTAATTTCACGGTTTACAAACTCTGTGGTCGAGTTGTTCAAGATGAAACAATCACTGTAAAAGTATCTAACTTCACAGTTTACATACTCTACGGTCGACACCGGCCTCGGTGGCGTCGTGGCAGGCCATCGGTCTACAGGCTGGTAGGTACTGGGTTCGGATCCCAGTCGAGGCATGGGATTTTTAATCGAGATACCGACTCCAAACCCTGAGTGAGTGCTCCGCAAGGCTCAATGGGTAGGTGTAAACCACTTGCACCAACCAGTGATCCATAACTGGTTCAACAAAGGCCATGGTTTGTGCTATCCTGCCTGTGGGAAGCGCAAATAAAAGATCCCTTGCTGCCTGTCGTAAAAAGAGTAGCCTATGTGGCGACAGCGGGTTTCCTCTAAAAACAGTGTCAGAATGACCATATGTTTCACGTCCAATAGCCGATGATAAGATAAAAAATCAATGTGCTCTAGCGGCGTCGTTAAATAAAACAAACTTTACTTTACTTTACTCTACGGTCGTGTTGTTCCAGTTGAGACAGTCGCTGTAAAAGTATCGTAACTTAACAGTTTACAAACTCTGTGGTCGTGTTCTAGTTGAGA